>NW_024539268.1:0-282621 GCF_016758775.1 Suillus clintonianus | reverse complement strand
CATTCTTGAGGGAATCCTCACAGTGGTCGTTTCCCTCATCGCATATTTCATTGCGCCGACTTGGTCTCACGAGGCAAATTTGTGCGTTTTATCCTTCCGTCTTCGTCACCCCAAAAATTTCAACTTTTGCAGCTATCTGAAGCAGAAACACGCGCCTGCTAGATAGATTACGAGCAGACTCCGATGCAGGAACTGACCAAGCCTTCAAATGGTCGTCAGTTCTAGATGCTTTCAGCGACCACTTAGTCTGGGCATATGCATTCCTTTTCCATGGATTTTCTTTTGTGCTGTACTCGCTCAGCCTTTTCCTGGTACGTTCGTCGTCGAAGGAAATTGCGAATGGTGTCTGACTGCCAAGTCTAGCCTACAATCATCGCAGGACTTGGATTTCAGACATGGCAGGCACAACTGTAAGTCCCTTCGAGCTCAAAGGATCCAATGTTGAAGTGGGTCCCACCATAAGGATGACCGTCCCCCCGAATGTGCTCACAAGCGTTCCAATATGGACCACGGTATATTTCTCAAGCAAGTACAATGTAAGAGCGCCCTTCATTATAGAAGCTGCAATTGTATCCATCATTGGTGAGAGCAATTCGTGTCACGCACTTCAATTACCTCATGAACCTCCAGGGTATACCCATATCTCAAGTATCATATGCCAAAGGGAATCCTAACTACGACGAGTTAGAAGCCTCGCGATGGCAAGCAGCACAAGTCTCAACTCTCAGTGTTTGCAACTTCGTAGGTCGTATTCTTATTGGTATATTCCTTTGTCATTCTACCTCACCATCTTATGTAAGGACAAAGTGTTTGATCTCGCGGGACCAATCCGCATCGACTCCATGTGCGCGCTCCACCCAAGCCCCTTTGATGAAGTTTCACTCTGACTCAGGCGTGTACTCCGCTCAGGCTTGCGAGCCCCTTTCATGCCTTGGTGCGTTGTGTCCCAGTTCAACTTCTTCGTCATGGCGTCCTGTTTACTTTCTTCTACGGTATTGTCGGCACCCAGAATGTGAATCTCTATGTTCTTAGAGGACGGTTGCAGAGATCTTCCTGTCTCCGTTTTCACTTTTGGTGGTAGAACTGCGCCGCCAGATGATGGCGTTTTCAGACGCGATTCAATACTGAACTTCGGTTTACAGATCATCACGTCAGTCACCTGCATTAACAATGGAGATTAGAGTGTTCTTTGAGCTTGATCGAACGCTGGGCAATGGTGAAATCATCGGAAAACTTCAAACATCGTGGGATGAGTTGCTCAATCATGGAGATGAACAATTCGGTGAGCAACCTACTTATCATTCCTGCACATCTACTCACATCGAGTAGAACTGTCCTTCCCACCCGTTCGTGGTGTCAATCCTTCGCTCACGCTGAAGGCCACTGTTGTACATGCTAGCGATAATCAGGACGGCGCACTACTTGACGTGAGTGACCCCAGACTTTGTCCTGTTAGTTGTGCTGACAGATCACGAACTGTAGTCCCTCGTAGACTGCGAGACTGTCCGAGAAACAGATGCGGGCCATGTACGATTCACCAGATACATGAGACACGAGTGGGTCTGTCAGCTGAATGACGGATGACCTCGTCCGTCCGTACGTTCACAAAATTCTCGTTGTCATTGAGCCACTCCTCGTTGATGAGGATTACTACGCTCGTGTGGAGGGTCGCGAGATCATATCCAACCTTTCCAAAGCTGCCGGTTTTGCACACATGATTTTCACTATGCGTCCTGACATTGACCATGCTGACGAGTACGTCCGTAATACCACCGCTCGCGCATTCTCTGTCGTTGTTCCGCGCTCGGTATCCCCTCCCTCCTGCCGTTCCTCAAGGCCGTGTGTCGCAGTAAGAGTCGTGGCAGGCGCGTCATACCCGTATCCGTATCGTGCAACAGATCACTATCATGATGGGCTGCGCCGTCTTACCCCATCTTCGTAATCTCGTGGCCTGCATTGCGCACGGTCTGCAGGATGAGCAGCAGAAAGTGCGGACCATGACTGCACTCGGGCTTGCCGCCCTTGCTGAAGCAGCCACGCCCTACGGTATCGAGTCCTTCGATGAGGTACTGAAGCCTCTCTGGCTTGGTATTCGTCTGCATCGCGGCAAGGGTCTTGCTGCCTTCTTGAAGGCTATCGGTTTCATTATTCCCCTCATGGACCCCGAGTACGCATCCTACTACACCAAGGAAGTCACAGTCATTCTCATTCGTGAATTTCAAACCTCTGATGAAGAGAGGAAGAAGATCGTCCTCAAGGTGGTCATCCCCGAGTCCAAAGGGCAACACAGAGGAGAACATGGCGGACACACAGGATCACATCGATGCAACCGTGACACAGCTCTTCTACACGAGCAACATGTTCCACGACTTGACCTACCGTTGAGTTTTACTTTGGACGTGGCGGTGAGGAATCAGATGCTGTGATTACGAATGCACAGGACGGCAGTGGGTTTAACAATGCCAATTTTATGACGCCCCCCGATGCGCAGAATGGGTGGGTTGTTGTTTTTCCTTATCCTGATCGATACTTATGTTTCGTGAACCAGTCGATGCCGTATGTACCTCTGGAACACGGCAAACCCTTACCGCGATGGTGACATGGAAGCTGACATCGTCATCCACGAGCTTGCGCATAGTCTCAGCACGCGCTTGACGGGTGGCCCCAAGAACAGTGGGTGCCTTGGCTGGGGTGAGAGTGTTGGGGTGGCAAGTTTATTCTCCCAGATTTGTCTCCACCTGACGTGCAATAAGCAGCGCAAGTACATACTTCATGTCTGCACTTCATTGGGGAGATCTCTTACGACACTTCCACAGTTAATACAACAAATATTCGAGCGCACAGGCCCAGGTGGATTAACGACGGATCCAACAAGAGCTGGTCGAGATTCAGACGACCTGAGGCATGGGCGTTGATTGTATCTTTCCTCGAACATCCCGACACAAATGTGCAATTCTTTGGCGCACATACTGCGCAGGTTAAGATCATGTGCGACTGGTAAATGCTCTACCTTTTCCTCCTTTCAATGGTACCGATCAACTGCTATTGCTGCAGGGATTCATTTCCTGAGGAAAACGCCGAACATCTACGAGACTTACTGCTCAAGCTCACCTCTCACTCAACATTGACGGGAAAAGGCGAAGTAGTGTGCCGCAAACTGTTTGTCACAGTGAGTTCAAGTCCTAGACTGAAGTTCGTCTAGTGATCGTTTGCAGATCACATCACTTGCACTCCCAATTTGGCCCTGGTTCTCCCTCAAGGTGGCCAGACTGGATAGTGTCGGCAGTGAATTCTCTCTCTTCCTCTGGCATGCCTCCAGAACAACTCCTTGCCTTCCTTACCATAGTCGATGAAGAGGTCGAAACGGCCCGACCTTCTAGGGCCCAGTAAGTGAGTGCGACGATTGGAATCACTCTGCATCATCACCAATCTCGTACCAGGATGCAAATGCACCAGTCCTCTTCTTGACGCCTCTCCGATGGTAGTCCAAGCTGTAATAACGTCTATCACTCGACCGACTCTCATATTGCCTGAACTGCAATCTGCACTCAAGTGCTTTCAAGCATGGATATACACATTACGGGCCAAAGTAACGTTCTTTTATACTCTGCTCGATTTGCAACTTAATGCCTCACACAAGTGATATCACACCCATTATTCCACTGTTGATCACGATAATGACGCCCGCACCAGACTCTGGATTTGACGAGTCGAATTTCTCAACGGCTTCTGATGTCTTGCAGGAGATTATGACGAGGTCTTCGTTGGCTGGAGGTGCGGGGTACAGGCACGTTGACGGAGCCGCTTCTCGTGTGGCTTGATGCCTATGGAGATCGTGGTGAGCCTTGTTGGTTGCAAATGCTCACTCGATATGAATACTCACTGTTATCCGATACCCAGCCGGTTCAGTCGACGGCATGTCTCATTCACTTTGTAAATTGCTGGTCGCCCTAGGAGATCACTCCACCATGTTTTTCGCCTCCAACATCACATCGTTAAAACCCGTTCGACGTGGATGCTTGGTCTCTCCGCTAATGTCCTTGCGCTCGCCCACCAGTACGCCAACGCTGGCTCCACTAATCACGCCAAAGGCATTGTTCCCTCTGGTTCGGCGCATGACTCGCAAGATCATTCCGTGGCACGGCGGTATATCATCTACGAAGAGTCGTGGAAACACCACGCTCAAGCGCGTGCCATCCTTGGAAACCTCATCGGACCGAATGGCGAGCAGCTCACTTCCACCGACCCCTATAGCACAACTGTGTTCGTTGGTGGGTTGTCGCCTTTGGTTTCTGAAGAGACCTTGCGGGCGTTCTTCACTCCGGTCGGCGTTCTTCACTACGTGAGAGTTTCACTTTTGCGCTATTGGTGTAATGCTAATATAATGTTGTGCGTACAGGTGAAGGTGCCCGTTGGAAAACATTGCGGCTTTGTTCAAAGTAGCGGGGGACGGTTCTACTGATTTCTTATCCCCAACAGCCTCTTTACCTCATCCAACTCCCTCCAAGCGTTTTCGAGGTACCTCACGGTCTCCTCGAGTTCCCCCTCTCTCCGCAACGCCATTAACGTCAACCAACACCGGTCTTCCGCGGTGGTACGAATAGGTTCGTGCGGCAGCACGGAACCACCGTGTTGAGTGCGAAATTGGGCCGTTTGTCTGGCGGCGTTCCAAGTCGCCTGGACATTGTCAGTGTTGGAATCACTTAAATCGTAATCAATACGTACAATCGCTGAGTCGCTGACGACCAACGGCCCAGGAATGAGCAGGTGATCAAGTAGTCCTACCTAACATCAAGATCAGATAAGCTATAATTTAATACGCAATTCTTCACATTTAGAACTTACCGATTGTGTTGGAGGCTCAAAGTTGAGTTGATTGTTTTGTCCTTCAACGTTTAGTTGATTGTTTTGATCTTGAGCGCCGGCTTGATTGTTCTGCTCCATGGAGGTGTTGTAGCAGTCACGGTGAAGGAGATTATCGGTGGTGGGATTTTACATAGTAGGTCTGGAGAAACGAGAATGTTTTGCCTTTTTGGGAAAACATTTTTCTTACAACCACACCGACAATGGTCACAGCGACCCCTCTGACAGCCATAAATCACTTCAAACCAACGGCGACGTCTCTAAAGCCTTGTTCAATAAACTAGGTCCGAAAGCACAATCTCCTGCGCCCGCCAACGCCACGCCAGCCTCACCTGTGCATCATGGCTGCAGACCCTCGCATGAGTGACGGAGAGCTAGCCGCAATCAATGCAGCTGCAGTGACGCGGGAATACCGCGTCCAACCACACCTTGGTGCGTCCCAAAGCATTGCAAGACGTCGAGCACTTATTGACGAGTCCTTAAGACTACCGCACCGTTTCTGCGATCAATGGGTGAGTGGACCGCACCACTATGTCTACAACCAAGCTCACAACCAGAATTTACAAATATGGGTTGGCAAGCGCGTTAAGCGTGTTATCTTCGAGTGAGTGTTGTACATTCGGGTAATAATCGTGCCCAACTGCTGATGTCTTTTCATGAAAGAGATAAGCGTGCCGTAGGTGTCGAGTTCACCAGCGATCTGATATCTTGCCCAGATGCGGATAAGTCATCGAGCATCGTGAGGGCATCAAAGCTTGTTGTTATCTCTGCGGGCGCTTTCGGTTCGCCGGCCATTCTCGAGAGATCTGGGATCGGTGCCGATGCGGTTCTGAAGCGGTGCGGTATCGAGCAATTGGTGGACTTGCCTGGCGTTGGAGAAAATTATCGAGGTTCGCGTTCAACCATTTGTTTCATGATGTTAACTTAGAGTTATGAGATCACAATGGCGCCTTTCTTCCACACTTTGCTGCTGACGAAGCTGTTACTATGGACCCCCTCTGGCGTGGAAAGGAGAGTGCTATACAGGGTAAGCATGTTCTCGCCATATTCCAAGTCCATTTAATCGCCCAAACATTGTAGAAAACCTGGCGAAATGGAAAATCGATGCCAAGTCACTCGTTGCCCAAAAGTTGGTATGAAACCGTCATTGCTGGTGGCGTGTTAATTAGCATTTCAGTGGCAGCGATGCAAAAATCAAATGGCGTCCTGACGGCGACGAGCTGGAAGCTATGGGATCAGCTTTTCAGCCACGATGGAAAGAGTTCTTCCAGGACCGCCCAGACAAGGCTGTTGCAATATTTTGCCTTTTCGAGGGGTGCGTGCACTATACTTTGCTTTGGATAACGTGCGAATGCTCACGATAACCAGACACGCTGGAGCATCCAAGAATAATCTTCCTCCTCGCAATTACTTAGTTGCATGCTGTTATACAGTACGATTCCTCATCTACTACCCCGTGATTTGTTCTGAGTTTTGCAATAGCTGTATCCTGTGTCTGCTGGCAGTGTTCATATCAATGGCTTCTCTGAGGAGAACATCACGAGGACTATCATTTTCTACGCGAATCAGACTCTGCGGACTATCAGCTTGTGCTACAAAGACTTTCCGTCTTGGCCACCACCTGGGATTCAAGTCTCTGCTATTGACGAAGTAGGTATACTTGCAGTCGCATTTCGTCATACTGACCTGGTTGTAGGTGTCATACGACGTCATCGCTAAAGACCTGACATTGATCGGCATCGTTGGAATCGAAGATCCGCTCAGGGATGGTGTTCGAGAAGCAGTCTCTGATCGCCACAAAGCTGGTGTCGCTGTGAAGATGTGCACGGGTGATAATGTGCTGACGGCGCGTTCGATCGCCACGCAGTGTGGTATATACACGGCTGGTGGTATCATCATGGAAGGACCCGTTTTCCGTCTGCTTGACGAATCGCAGATGCTCGAGATCGTTCCAAGGCTTCAGGTTCTCGCCCGTCTATTCCTGTCCCTACCTCTACCCTTTCACCGCCGCGAGTATCGAAACCCGTTTCTTTTGGTAGATTCATCATGGCGCCTCAAGTATGTCTCCACCAGGTCCTGTGATACCCATTGTTTCCTCAACTACCGGCAAGCTGGAGAATGAGAACAGGCGCCCAAATTGACCCAGCAGATGACTTGAGAAACCTGGCATCTTCGGTTCTGAGGATGAGGACGGCGAATCTTCGTTTTCGGGAGATCAGCTCCTGGTGACTTATTTTCGGCTGCGGAAGGTGACTCTATCATATGGTCCCACTGGGACACCCTCGTTGAGAACGATTCAAGACCTGGGTACCGACGGAACCCACCTCGCTGAGACTCTCAGACTCTGCGATCCCGAGCGCACCCTCTTCATCATCGCCTCTAAAACCTTTACCACCCAAGAGACCATCACCAATGCCGAATCCGCTCGCGATTGGTTTTTGGCGACAGCCAAGGACAAAACACACGTTGCAAAGCACTTCGTCGCCCTCAGCACGAACACAGGCTGTCACCGCGTTTGGCATTGACAAGGCAAACATGTTCACCTTCTGGGACTGGGTTGGTGGGCGCTACAGCTTCTTTACTGCCCTCATTCGATCGTGTTCGTGCTGTGTTTGGACACCGCTTTTCCCATGCTATTATTCGTATTATTATTCGTATTGCAGGGATTGTGTACGTATCTTGTAGTAGCTACAAGCTCCACCCAAATTCCTGATGCTGGTGCCATTTTTGTCTTGGTTGGGTATTGATTTGTGTAGGCTAATCATACTTTGCGAGACATTGCATATCTCCATCGGAATTGCAGGTTACTGACAATTTCTTGTCCTTTTGCGCCATTGTTCTCTTGCTTGTATATTACTTTGTCGTAAAATAATCATATGCATGAGGTATTGCAAAAATCCATCAGAATGGTGGGTAACTTATAATTTCTTGTCCTTTGGTGCCATTTTTCTCTTGCCTGTGTATTACTTTGTCACACAATAAACATAATTGTGCAGTGTTGCATATTTTTATCAGACTTGTAGCATGCTTGCGATATTGTATCCCTTGATGTCATTTTGCTGGTGTGTGTATAATATATTATCATACGGTATATTATCATAAAATGCCATAAAATTTTGGTCCGACTTTGCAAAGTTCATCTATAAAAAGCACCTCCTCCCCGATTTCGTGATGCCACCCAAGCATACATAACCCCCCTCGGATCGGTGACTGTTTTACCTCATGGCATAACGTCCAATCTTGCTCACGGTTTTTAGCAACAAGAATTTGAACTCGGGTGCTTCCTTCGTGACACATATCTCAATCCCCATTCGCCATCCTTCATTCAGAACATCAGCACTGACGTAGTCAATATCGATCAACTGGCAGTCCGCGCGGATGCTGGTGGAGGAAATGTTATCCTGGACTCCGCGTACGCTCTGCTTCAGGGTCTATACCCACCCACATATAAGTCAGAGATGATTTTGGCAAATGGACAAACGGCCCTCCCTCCTCTTGGAGGATACCAGTATGTTCCAGGTAAGTTAACCAGCTGGCATCGCTGCTCTTTCGTTCTCTGACAGTCCTCCATAGTGCAATCTTTGGAGTTTTGGCAAGCTCCGTCTCTCACAAGCTGGATGGATTGCGAGGTATGAATATCATTATTTCTTCCCAGGTT
Source organism: Suillus clintonianus (assembly GCF_016758775.1). Classification (NCBI taxonomy): domain Eukaryota; kingdom Fungi; phylum Basidiomycota; class Agaricomycetes; order Boletales; family Suillaceae; genus Suillus; species Suillus clintonianus. Next base: position 274,100 of record NW_024539268.1, on the reverse strand, counting down.
GCTTCTAACCCCCGGCGACAGTATTTCCAATTCCACCTGGCGCGAGTTTACACTGCATCTGCATTCACGAATATGTCCGTCGCCGCCGAGCCCTTTCTAACTGCACTTAAACCGTATTTGGGGAGCGTCAATAACAACCTCACGAATATAGTATGTTATTCCGTTATGTTTTGTAACCTTTGATTCACATAATTATGCAGTGGAATGTAAGGCTTAATTTGAATCGTTTCAGACTGAGCCCATATCGTCTCGCAGATATACGATCATGTGAACGTCCAGTACACCCATAACAAGACCTATTATGAAACCCTGCCTGCGACCTTCCTCGAGCAAGCTCGCTATTATGCTAATTGGGTCCAAAACAACGTCTTCACTGATACAGTGCAAAATGGCGTCGGCCAAAGTCTGTTTATATTCAATAGGAAAATGTGGTTTACTAACAACTTGGACAGTTGCCATTCGCACTCTGTTCCCGGAGATCTTCTGGGCCTTGGGTAACATGACCCAGCCTTCTAACCAAGTTAAAATTTCTATCCAGGAGGTCGATTACAAGCCGTTCATAAGTCTGTTCAATGTCACAAACGCTACTGTAGCCGACCCTGACATTGCTGGTATCGGTTAGTGTCAAAAATGTATAAGTTCAGCGTCACAGACTGATACCAGTTCGCAGTTGACTATGCTTCTGTTGTTGCTTTCGAGTTGTCGCAGAACTCGCAAGGTCAACATGAGGTCAGCATGAAGTTCAAAAATGGCACTCAAGACAGCGAGTTCCGTCAACTGAAAATGTTTGGCAACACGAGCATCACCCTTGACAGCTTCATTCACCAACTTGATGTGAGCTGCTCTTTACAGCATATATGATAACTTACTCATGGCTTCATTTAGTGGACCACTATCAATTCTACTATTAACTGGTGCTTTTCCTGCAATCAGACTGTCCTGCGCGGATGCTCTGTCTTTAACTACAGTGCCGACCCGTTCTTGCACCCCGGTACTACGACTAACGCGTAGACTCGGATGACATGAGATTACTGGTTTTTTTTGGCTTTCTGTAATCGTTTGGAACTCAATCGCTTCTGGATCCCGAGGGTTTCGTAGAACATGTAATTACACCCCACTTTAAGGGAGATCATCAGACTAGTGTTCACAACGTAAAAGATGTCATTTTCCGAAATATCGATTCGAGTACTTTGTGATTCATAATGTTGATGTCTTTCTGATGCGCCGATGGTCAACATCCTGAATCCTGATGGCTGCAAACTGCGCCATCACGGGGCCGGATATCAGAGTTTAGCTACCAGGCCTAGTCAAGTTATTAGTGCTTAGCGCTAGCAAATATTAGCTTTTGCGGCACCTTCCTTTCAATTGAGAGTTTACTTTCGACCTATACAAGGTCAAAATGCATGACAATATTGATGTAATAGTCCGTAGCGGGACTATGCTGATAGTACAGCGTTATAGATAGTTATATATGGCCTTTTCATTTCCCTACCAGTTCACTGATAAATGGCTCTGAGTCCTCCATCGACTACTAGAGTGGCTCCGTGAAGGGCCAAGACGTCCTTGTCAGTGGCCAGGACTTTGCAGAGGTCACTGCAGGATCGCACCGTCGACAGGTTCTTCGACATCCATACCGTACAGCTACAATATCTCTAGCTTTCTAACGCCCATGTATTGAACAGCAGCCATGGCTTGCTCGACTCCCAGAACTGTCGTTAGCGAATGAATCCCGCATTTCAAGATATCTAGAGTGACCTGTTGTATCGAAACAGCTGTCATCGCTCTCGACAGTTGCATACACGATCGCAAATAGGGGTTCTGGTCTCTTCGTCTCAGCTAATGATCCATAGATATCTATACCTCTGTTATCCTGACTTATGTGATGCGACTGCTGCGCGCTTCCGCATTTCTTGCCCTCACCAGCCACTGGCATGGGGGAAGGCATCACTAATCGGTAAGCCTATGTTAGTTTTATCGCGCCACGCCACTATATATACGCTGGTTGGTATGGTGGTGCCAGAATGCATCACTGGCATCATCACCTGGTGGGGTATACAAATGGATGTCCATGATAATTCTAAAACAAAGGAAGGTATCAACGATAAACGAATGACTATGTATGCAAGTCAGAATGACAGTGATATGTTTTGACGTTAGAGCCGAACTCCAATACAATATCAATAAACAATTGACTAGTCTGCAAAGTAAAATATCCAGTGCAATGTGATGTTAGAGTCAGATAGTTGAAGAGTAGCCGCGGAATTATTAATAGTGTTTACGAATTAAGGTTCACAATAGTAAGGGTAGGAGCGCAGGAATCGGGGAAATAGCTGGTAGAGGAGCGCTGGGGCTCTCCGGGGAGAATGGCTGCCATGGCACAGGGTGGGGCCCAGTACCTGAGCCATAATTTTCTTTGGCGGACGGCGCTTTGAAAGGGTGGCACTCCGTGTTGAAGACATCTAGTGAAATGCATCAGTCGCTTAGGTTGATTGGGCTTGTAGGAAAAGCTTACATTCATCAAGCGAGATGTGATCGGGGTCGTCAAAGGTCAAGTACCTATGAATTTTTATGAGAGATCCAAGATTCTCGCATGCAGCAATACTCACAGGTACTTGAGGACCTCAGCGAACCAGAAACTTTCCATGTCATCGATTTTGGCGGAATCCACGTTGTTCACGTCGTAGATACCAGTGTATGCAACAGTTGTAGACAGGTACTTCTGGAAGCTGCGAGTGGCGCTAACTGCATTGTTGAAGTACTTAGGATCTCCAGTCACACGCCAAGCATAGAGGTTAGACTCGAGGACTTCAGGACGAAGAACGTAGTCGGGGGCAGTAATATAAAAGCCGTGCTTATCATAGAATTCGAGTTGCTCTTGGTCGGGAGCAGTGTCGCCAGTGTAGTTGCCGTCGCTGGATACGTATGAGAAAACTTCGGGGCCAATACCAGTACTGGAAACAACGAATCAGCACAGTTATAGATGTCGGTTGAGGACGTACGCAGTGCTCGCGTATGTATTCCAACATGCATCGGTGAGCTGAAGACCAAGATTGACCATTGTGGCATTGTTGGCGAGCTTGCCCCCTTGGTTTTACATCAGGTTCGAGTCCACAGAGGAATAAGAAGAAAATACCCAGAATCCAGTTGCCTCCGTAGAAGCAAGCCAGGTGAGATCCCACGTGACGTATTTTTTTGTTGTCATCGTAATCAGCAAGGTACAGCCAGTTATCGACAGTTGAGGCCTAATGTGAGGCATAAAAATATGAGGCTACTGAGACGAAGAGGTCTACACACTCTTAGGAGCGTCTTCATGGAGGTGTCGACGGCCGTCAACCACGCATCGGCATACGAGTTGTCGTCAGTATTTGTAAGGCGGGCATATTTTATGAGATATTCGAAGTAAGAGTCAGAACCTCCACCCCAAGTCTGGAAAAGAATTTTAGAAGGTGTATGCACGTAGCTCCTGACAAACAACTGCACTTACCACATACCCACCGACAGAATCACCGGTCTTTGGGTTAATGCCTTGAGCAGGCATACCAGGGAGAGGGGTCGACTAAAAGGCAACACATAAGCCCAGAGCCAACATCAAAGCTAAAACCTTGCTTACCATTTGAATCATATGTTGAACAGATTTCTCAACCAATTCTTGGTACGTAGAATTGCCAGTATATTTACTTCACGTCCAGTTCATTTAAAGAGCTGGTCACGCGAAACGACTCACATACCTGAGGCGATTCCACTCCAGGGTAAGCTATGCAGGAAAAATGTGACATTTTTCTCTGCGGTATATGATCTAGACTCACAGTTCCAGCCTCGGCAATGTTTGACTACAATTGATTATGAGTAACATCAAAACTTAGACGCCGGTTAACTGCTTACGGTGTCGAGGGTGGGCTGGTGGTTTGTAAAGTCCATATATCCATACGGAATTGACTGATTCTGTAATAAGGATCAGATATCATTACGCATATGCAAATACTATGACAATTACCCCAACCCAGGCATAGGCCATTTGATCGGCGAGGTCCTGGGCCTTTTCAACTAGAACTGGATACATTCCCCCGCTGAGCTCATAAGCGCTCAGGAAACCTCCGACATAACGAATAGTGGTTTCAAACAGACTGCGCTTAATCAGCAAAACAGCTTCAAAGCGGAGATAGGGTAGCAAGTCACCTGACGGTGTCGGAAGTGTGCGAAATGGTAAAGTCGGTGTTAGCAGTGTGATTGACAGCTTGTTCAAACCAGTCCTGGACACGTTATAAAGATGAGCTTGTGTTAGTTCTGCGTCTCGCACGAAGAAACATACCGTGAGTCCCATAATCCACTACAGCATGTGCACACACAGCCAGTCAGTTGACCTCTACCAGTGGATGAGGTTCGTTACTCACCATGGTGCTCATAGCGTCGGCGATGGAAGCGCCCCATCCGTTCCGTCCATCAAAATATGTTTCTGAAACAGGCAACAGATCATCATGCCCCCAGGCATACTTCCTGCACACGGCATGGTGAATGCAAATTGAAAGAAAGACAGCTGCAACATACTGGTAAGCTTCGTAGCTCGTGACAAAAAGGTCCTTGACTGCTGCCTGATGGATGGGAGCATCAGGAGGAAGATGCAAGCCTTGTTTCTGAACTGGCTCGGCCCTGACAGCAGATGCTGCGAGTGCCACCAGGAGCCAGCGTCTGAAAGACGTCATCACTGGACAGGAAGTCGGGATGGGGAGGGACGAACTACAGGTTGTAAAAAATCGGTTTAGAACATCATCAATTTATAGGGTTGGTGCCGTACGCTGCTTTCATCACCGTGGTTCGCGAAGTCGCACGCCCTTCATGGATCTACATGTATGGCAATATAGTAGGAGCGCGCGAGCTTCGAGAATTCGCACCCACATCCCTGGACTTCATCACCAGTCGTCAACCATACTTTTCGGATGCATCATGATGACCCATTGCCAGCAAGCGGTTGAAAGAAATGAGCAGGCGCTGTCGGTTTCTGACAGCAAACCCTGGTTGTTGCGAGAGATTTTCTGCGGATGCCATTTAGTCGATCTTGAAGTATATCGATTACTGAGTTGAAATACTTGATGAAATCTCCTCCGCAACACAACTGTTTTAATGGGACAACCGGACTTAGCGCGCTGATGGGTCAAGAAGAAGCTGAAACTTTTACGCCCACCTCATGACTCCATAAATTCGAAATGTATTTTCTCACATACACTTGCATAGACCGATGTCCACACGCGGCGCATCCTCCTCCACCCGGCCCACGCTCCAGGGACACCTCACAATTGAACATTCATCCGACGCGAATGCCGCATAAAAGCCTGGCTAAGGCCAGCCTGGGGATAAAATCTTGTGAGCGGAGAGCCACATGAAATCGGCGGCGGTATTGCATTTAAGAGTCCAGAAACTCTTGCGAAGACTCCATACAAGTAACAAACGGAGCGCTTGGATCAATATTTCTGCAAGATGTTTGCTGTTTAGATGCTATTTTCGTCCCATCATAGAGCTCGTACGGAAGGATGACGTCCAGAAGAAGAGTCGTATCATTAGAATTCTGTAGGTCCACAAGTGAGTCAGATTCATGTGACTGAATCGGGAGCCGAACTTCCACTAGAACCATCTTCATTCCAGTCAAGACGTCTAAGGTCTGGCGGCTGCTAGCTGATGTGACGCGGACGATTCGAGCAGCCACCTTACCGCTACCTAGTAGTAGAGCCTCGGATAGCGGAAATGATCTGGCTAGCAGAACCCAGTGATACGAGTAAAATGATTAGCATCTTCACAACGACGGTAAAGACCCACTGAATCCACTGAATCACTGAGGCTCTCCAGTTACTCATTCATTCAACTTGTAATTCTTTGTGAATTGGTTTGCCAGCTTGACTCTGCCCTGAGCGATGTGAAAGAAGAATTCAAGGTGCTGACCGGTCGGATGGAAACTCTCAAGCTCCTGCCACCTGCACGACTTGGTTGCTGCAAGACAAATCAGAAAGCCGAACTGTACAGTGCCACGTAGTACGGGTGCAAACGAGACGCATTGTTGCACATGAACCCAACATGAACCCTTTCAATTCAGACTCTCATGCCACCGTACCGACATCGTCGTCATTAGCTACAGGGACCTCATCAACAGTGGCGAAAGAAAGTGACATTTGAACTGCAAGGAAACAAACGCCCGGATCCCCCTTCATACGAAGCGAAGTGCTGGTATCAGCGACTTGTTTGTAGGCTCTTCACCCTGGAAGTACAACTTTCCGTCCTTCATTACATTTTCTGACAATCGACTCAGATATGAATGCACAGTGAATTAACCAACAACGTCGACAAAGATCTTGCGCACTACCAAACGAGGCACTGATTGAAATGTCATGTCCCCTGGAGCATTCAGCATTGTGCCTTCAAGTTAGAGTCAAGGATTTCGATCATATTTAAATGGAGGTCTCCTCGAGTCGGGGCCACCGTCAACCACTGCAACATTGGACTGCACACCAGTCGTCCAGAATCTAGTTTCCTTTCTCTAGATAACCCATGGTGCCGTGTTTTGTTACTTCGTGTAGAAACTGTAAGTAACTGAATTTCAACGCATGCTCAGCTTACACAACGCGATTGTTACGCAATGAAACAGCCAGAGTGAATCGTTAGGTGATACAGCACCTAGGAATCAAATGGGTGAAGCCCGATCAACAGGATATACATCATTAGCCTTGACTTCGTGTGCTCGTCGTCAAATTCATACAGATAAAGATGAAGCACCGCATATCAGAGCCTACATATTCCATCCGCCATTTCTCGCCTCCTCCAGCAAAACAACGCCTTTCGGATTGAGATTGATACCCTCAGCCGTCGCATCTGCCACAAACCGATCAAAGACTCGCGAGACACCGGTTACACTCCCCTCAGGGATCCAGCTAGCTTGCGCGATCGGGTACCTAGAATCGCAAGCATCAGGTCGCGGAGCCAGCAAGTTGCTATGAAGAAGAGAACATACCCCTCCCATTTCACCAAAAACAGGTATCCAGCTTCCCCGACGGTTTTCCGCCCGACTAGGCGCTCGATGACAAACTCTTCTGTATCAGGCCGGGCGAGTGAACAATCTGGACGGGCACATATTTCACCGCGCTTGCGCAAGGTCTGCCGTTTTGCAGCTGTGTAATCAATCGTGGTCAATAATGGCAGGCAACCGGGCATGGATACCCACTTGAGACGCTAAAGAGTTTGATTTCATTTAATGGAGAAGGGACGGATCAGTTGATAGGCCACGTACCAGCAAGGCGGACAGATGAAGACAGAATCCAGCTCCTCCAAACGAGGATCTCCCTCACCAAAACCAACGCAGCCAAAGTGGTACCACAAGTCGCAGCTTCACAAAATAAGGAATGGCCGTAGGACAAAGTGACAAAGAGATACTGACTTATCACACTGTACGAACTGCCGCTGAAACGACCCATCCTGTTCGCTTTTTGCAGGCCACTGACACATCTGAGCTTCTGCCTGAAAAGCCAGTGACTTGGACTTTCTCTTCTGCGGTCGCCGCGATTTGGGCTTGACGTTTCTCTCGGGCTGCTGGGCGTTCTGGGTGGTGGCTTGCCTCGCCTTCCAGCTCATAGGCCGCGCCCGTTTTCCGGATGAAATTGAATCCTCCCAGGGCTCATTTGCAGGTGACGCCGGCCTTGTCAGCTCTGACATGATCACGAAGGTCTGCGCTGGCTCGCTGATCGTCGTAGTACCAATGGTGCTGGCACTATCTACTTCCTTCGGTGCCGAGATGCTCTCAACTTGGAGTGCCATCGCATCCTCCGCCGATGCGGAAGGATCATAGGATTGATACATTGGATCTCCCGCACGTTGGAGCTGATATGCTAGAGCAGTGAATGAAGACGCCACGTCATCTGCGCTAAATGACGTGGCATCCATATCTGCATGGAGCCTAGTTTTCTTTCCTGGCGACCGTGACTGGATCGTTGACTCCGACGACTCAAGCTTACGCTTGGGTCTGAGCTCTGAGATCAAAATTTTTCGCGGATCCTTCTTTGCGAGCATAGAGAGCTCTTCGATGGATGCATCTGGTCCGCCTCTTAACTCACCAGACTGCATCGATCTCAACAGCATCTTCCTGCGCAGCACCGATACCGAGGACCCCGCGTGTGGTCTGCGCTGGTACACACCAAATTCATCGTCTGAATCGAGGCTCTCTGTTCTGCGCAACTCCAATCTATTTTTATTTCGCCCTTCCTGGTCTCCAGCTTCGGTTTCCTCTTCCAGTGTCGGTTGAGACTCCCCCAGCGAGGACAGTGGAGAGAGGGACCTGAATAGGTGTGAGAGAGATGACGGCGAAGCAGAAGGGAGTGGGGTAGCGAATGTAATGGGAGAGTGGCCGGGACCTGGATGTTCAGGTGGGGCTGAGAGCTCGGCAGATGCAGTGGTGTCGGATTCGACGTGTACTGGATGATCGATGGTCACTGCAGGTTCGTGCTCCACATGCAATTCTGCAGGTTCTTGTTCCACAGGGTCCTCGGTATACGTACTTCTCAGAGCAGACGTGGCTCCGTCAGTGTAGGGGTTCATGAAATCGGCAAACGTCGCAAAAATATCGTCCCCATCATTAAGAATCTCCGTCGGTTCCTGTAAAGCAGGGTCGTCTCCTTTGTTCTGCACCCCTACACACGACGCCTCCGATTCGAGCTGCAAAGGCAAACACACAGATAAATGCTCTGGGGAGGACGGCAAAGGCGGGGACCCGCTCTCTACTGAGGGAGATGGATCTGCGAGTGCTGCGGCGACAGCCTCTTCATCTCGAAAGAGAGAATCCGCGGGCGTGTGTTCGCGGGAATCTTCAGCACAAAGATCCTGGTACTGATCCCAGTCACGGTAGTCAGCATCGGGGTGTGCCAGATCTGATGGAGTTTGTTGGCGTAGCTCGGAGAGAACAGCCTCAGGCTGCACGCTGTCTTCCGGCTCTGTGAGGCGTTCTTGACGGCACTCTCGTGGGCAACCGCCTTGCATGTCTACTGGCTTGGGTATGTCTCTTGGCGTGAGTGAAACACTAGAGTGCTCTTCTGCTGGCGTAACAGATTCTTCGAGCGTCCCATCCAGCCCTCCACTCTCAAGCTCTACCTGCAAGCCTTCCTCTCTCACACGCGGCCTATGGAGTGCCACCTCGCCTGATCCGCCAGTATCAAGTTTGCGGTATAGCCGCAAACTCTCTTCTATACTTGGTCCACCAAAATCCCTATTCACTTCCCCACACGTATCGGTCCGTAATTGTCCTGTGCCACGAGGCCCTCTAAACTTGCGCATCCTAGCCGCACCCAAACGAGGCAACAGCGGAAGTTCGCACTCGCGTAAGAGCCTCTGCAGTGCGTCCAGGTTGATCGCGCGTGGTGGACCATTTGAGCTTGCTCGGGAAGGCGACATAGTTTTAGACGCAGATAGTGAGACTTCTGGCCCTGTCCCCGACCCTTCAAGTTGCGCCTCAAGCAGACGCGGATATGCCTCTACATTCGCTTCAACCGACGGTGACGGGTTATCCATCTCGCCGGAGGATGCATCCAAGCGCATACGCGATGAATCAGTGACTGTGCCTTGATCATGCGTCTCAAACGTAGGCGGCGGGACTCGCGACACTTCAGGTTGCATCTCAGGCACAGGCGGAGATGCCTCTGCATCCACTTCAAACGCCGGTGGCGGTGGACCTATATCGCGGGGAGACGTATTAAAGCACATACGCGACGGGTCAGCAATTGTGCTTTGATCACGGATTTCTTCGTCAGCGTTCTGCTCCTGGGAGCCCGTACTCTGGCCGCAATGCTCTTGCTGTTTCCAGCGTTGGGTTTCACAGTTCATACATGGTCCCTCACAGTCCACATCTTCCCCGGTATCCTGGTGAATCTGCGGGAGGATCCGGCGCAACGCAGCCACACGCGCCTCTGCATGCGTGTAGATGGGAGTGTGGGGTGGGCTTGCGAGGTGCATGGTAGCAGTGTGGGCAGAGGACGAAGGTGAGTGTGAGGGTGGAATACGCTCGAGGTTCGAGACCGGCAATAAGGCGTTATGGTTAGATGAGATTGAAGTTGATGAGGTGGGAGGTAAGGTCAATGTAGGCGTGATATGCGATGGAGCAGAGTCACATTTGGAGGATGATGCAGAGTAGAAAGAAGTGAGTGCAGATGGAATGGAAGTGCGTGCAGGGTTGTGATTTGAATGAGCAGACGAGGGCAATATGGGATTTAATAATGAGTTTGGGAAGATGCGGAGTGACGTCGTGGACATGTGTTGATCAGGACTATCCCGTCTCGGTTGTGAGGCCGGCCAAGACCTGTAATTTGACATAGACCTAACATTTGCCTCATTGCTGTCGTCCACTCTACTGAAACTCTCCTCGAGTGGAGTGTCAGGGGATGGGGTTGGGAACGGCGAGAAAATTTCAGGCCCGTTTATGGGAACTTTGGCGTTCAATGTAGTGGGAGCTACTGAGCGAGAGGAAACCTCGGTTATTGCAGGAGACGAGATGTGGTTAAAGACATCAGGGGACGTAGATGAGTCCGGAGAAGCTCTAGATTCTGAGCTCCCAGGTAAGTTGGGATCTTGCTGAACATTATGAATATAATCTTGCGAGTGAACGAATGCTGTTGGGTTGGTGTGTTAGTTTGCCAGCTCCGAATATATGCACGCGAATAAAAGTATGGAAGTGGAAGATTCTGTGCATGTCCATGGAGGCTTGTCCGGATGGGCAAAGAAGAGGGGGTCTTTTGAAGTAAGAAAGAGCTTACCCGGGGCACGATACGGATTGTTAACTGCGCCTGTGTATGCAGGCATTCATCAGGCAAATTGACAATTGCGTGGAGAAGTCGACGATGATGATGTCCAGCAATATGTGAACGAACACCACCGTCAAAAGTAAGTGAAATACACGCCGTGTTGAGAGAGACGAGGTTGTTTTTTAAGTGTCAGCATGAGATGAGAAGTAGAAAACGAGAAACATACGATTCGAGGTCCAGTCAGCAGGGGCGAGCGTTTCAGGAGAGCACACCACGGGAGGAAACCAAGGCCGAAATAGACATGCCGACGGGGGTGGTGCGGTGGTAGGAAGAGGGTCATCTGTGGCTGTCGATATGTTCAAATATTCTAAAGCTTGGTGCATCAGCCATCATTGTCAATCAATATTCAAAAGGCGCACCCTTTTGAACTGGAGGAGATACTGTACGTGCAGGGTGACCTACTCAGCAAAGCACCATCAGAATGCAAGATAAAAACAAGGTTCAGCAACGCACGACAAGCGGTGTCCAAACTAGAAACACGTTCAAGTAAGTCATTGATCGCGCCATCCATGGTCGCTAACCGACGGACTATGCCCCCCTCCAATTGTACTGTTTCTAAATCCATATTTTCCCCTTTCTTCTTTTTCTTCTTCTTCTTCTTGCCGCGATCAGGACCTACGTTACCGCATATTACACCTTCCAAAACTTTGACGCTCGTGCTCAACTCATTCAAGTCATTTGACATCTTTTTCTGCTCCTCACGGGAGGCCTCCATGCACTGGAGGATTGCTTTGACATCTACATAGAGTTGCTGCAGTGAGACGTTGGAGGGGATCGTTGTCTGCTGACAGATCGGTGAGGCAGAGGTGGACGCAACGGGGGTAGATGAGATCGGTGCTGAATCTGCTGGTCCGGGGGCAGACTGAGGAGGTTGAACTCGAAAGCTGGAAGAGTACTGCATCCAGGTGTTTGACATGGTGGTCCACTCGAATGGTGGCTCTGGGATGTGATATCACAATCAGATCGATCTACGTGTCGACCGTCGGGTACGTACAATTGGCTCATACATGTAATAGAATATCAGAACTTCGAAGCGGCGATCTCGACACGAGCCTCACGTGACCTACAACGAGGTGTGTAGTTCAAACTTTACAGCTCTTCCTGATCGTTGAACGTTGAACGCATGGACCTGGTCAAGGTGCTGCCCTCTGGAGATCGAGGACCCGAGGTGCAGAAGTGGACAGAAGTGGACATGCATCGCAGCAGGAACTGTATTGCTCGACAATATTATTATTATTTGTCATCGAGACCGCTGCGATTGTGAAAATGGGGACTTCGACTGTGACTAAGAAAGGAAGCGCTCAGCACCGTACACAGTGCAGCTGTAGAGGCGACGTTGTACTAGGACATGGAATGTGACTGTGTGGTACCGCCTAGGCTGTTGTCGAGAATATACCAGAACAAGCAGCTGACATCAAGATGTGACACGTCTCACGGCGCAGCGCCTCCTAAGAGTGAACGTTCCTCTGGACCTGTCTGACTCTCACTATCATAATCTCTCGAATTTTCTACCGCTGTGCATGTCCAACTTGAACGGGCTCCCTTTACTCAGTGGTCCTCCACCGTCGCCGGGGACAGATCGATCACCGAACGCATGTAGGAAATGTAACAAGGAATTCATTCCCTTCTTTACACGCTCAACCCGATGTAATCACTGTGGTCAGTCAATCTGCCATGCAGCAGTAACTATAGATTGGCTGATTGGATTCAAAATCGTGTTCGATCGGTTTGGCAGGCTACTTGTATTGTGGGAGCTGCGCAGACTACCAGGCGCTCATGCCCCGCCATGGCGCAGCATCTGGCTACGACCAAGTCCACGTCTGTGCATTCTGCATCGATTTTCTTAACAGTGTGTTCCCTATCTTCTACCAACGTCCCAATCTGATGTCTTATATTCAGTAACCGCATCCAGTAAGTATCAGCTCAAGTGCTTGCCGCTCTCCGAGCTTCGCCGCTATGTCAACGCATACAACATTCCCGTCAAAGGCCCTATCGATAAGAATGACCTCGTAGATGTCATCATATCTGCAAAGGTGCTTTCTTTCCTACCCTGAAACATCCTTCTATCACTAACCTCTTCCAGACACCGGCAGGCACCCTTCCCCCGTCGAATGAATCCCATTATCGCACCCATGGTGTCCCCAAGCACCGTTCCTCGCGTCCCCGTGGGTTCTTCAGCACCCGTCCTCCACCCCCGACTACTCAGCAGCAAACGTCCACACCACCGACCGACTTCCCCCGTCCCGACCTTGACCCTCAGCCAACATCATACAGAACGTATACCCCCAACACCACAAGACAGCGCCAGACACCTCCCACGCCGCCCACACCTACGCCCCCTCCGCCTCAACCACATCCACGACCAAGGACAGCCTCGCAGCCACGAACGCCGCCTCGGTCCGCGCCCCACTCCACTCCACGCCCGTCTCCGTCTACTGCCAGCCCGCCTCCTGCGCGCCCACCAACTGCACCTCGCTCACCACCTCAGCCATCCACCTCATCTACGCCTCAGCCTCCGCCCCCACTCTCGGCTCTCCTTGCAATGTCCCCGTCGTCCCTCTCGCGCTTGCCTATTCACACGCTGAAACAAATATTGTACGAAGCACGTGTACGTCTGCCCGCTGACCTCCTTGAGAAGGGAGAACTCGTGGCGCGCGTCAGTGCCTGGTTGGAGGAGGAGAGAACGGCAGAGGAGGAAAGAAATAACATGGAGAGGGAAGAGAGGGAACAAGAAGAGAGGGAAATACGAGAGAGGGAGGAACAAGAAGAGAGAGAGAGGGCTGAAGCGGAAAGGTCAGCTATGGAGACGGAGCAAGCCGAGTCAGATAACGCCCAGATGCACGACCCTGCCGAGAATGTTGGGATAAATGACGAGTCCCAGCAGCATCCTCCGCCACCTTCCTCCTCTCCACCAACATCCCCACCTAGGACGACGTTCACAGAACGTTCGGGTTTATGTGTCATATGCCAGGACCAGGAGGCAAATATCGCCATCGTAGATTGCGGGTGGGTACTTCTATCATCACACGTTGGCTTTTCATTAACTCGTATTAACAGACATCTGGCCATGTGCCGCACCTGCTCCGATCTAGTACTCGCCTCATCTCGTGAATGCCCGCTCTGTCGCACTCGCATCGTCACAGAGGCACGACTTTTACGGATATTCAAGACATAGGCATGTTTTCAATGTTGTAGGTCAAGAACTTTTCTATCATTGTACTGCAATTATGCGCCATGCCCGACTATTTCGTGGTAGATAGGTGATGTTATACTGTGTATTTCTTGTGCGTGCCTAATATATAGAGACAACTATCAAGTGGAACTTGGGGCTCGTCTTGGATGCACCCAATAGTCTCAGGCTAACACTATCAACCCGTCTCGTCAGGAGTTATACTGAGGGGAACAAGCCCTCCTTTGTAGGATGAAGCCGAATTCACGGCTCTCAGCGCTCAGCACTCAACCTGGGCTGACCCATCATGCAGGATCAAGTTGGCCGCTGGCACAAATTTCAAACACGCGAGGCAAGACTTTCTCGAACGACTCGGACTAGGTACTTGCACTGAAATTTCATCCTGTCATACAACTGAAACCACCACATAGTAAGTACATCTCGAAGATGCAGCAGCCTCATCTTCCTCTTGAGTACATCGGATCCAACAGGCATAGTATGCTCGCAACTCTGACTGGCATTCTAAGTGGGCTTCGACAACACCCACTTTCCCTCTTCGGGGACTATCCCAGTTGTGCTGGCATCGAGGCCGACAGCCTGCAGAGGTGCATCAATAAGGGAAAGTATAGTGGGACAATCAATTAAACGTGACCTTGTCAGACGTTGCGACCAATGTGTACGTTTTCGTATCATTCTTGATTTGGAAACTGCCAATCAGATAAAATCATCAGTAGATTTGAATAACGACCGGCTGATACATACTGCAATGATCCATAAAGCGGGTCTGAACCCGCAAGCTGCCATTGATAACTGTCGTTTGTGACATTGCCAATGACATCATCATAATGAGCCTGGAAAGCAGGTGAGTTTCGTATTGAGCTGGTTTTTTTTCGCAGACAGACTAACACCCCATCCAATGTAAAAGTTGGATCCCACGTTCCGGATTGGCCCCTCCAGTTTGTTATTAGCGCCAACGACCACCTTCCACTACAGATATCATTTGTCAGCACGTGACTCGCAATATTCCATAGCGACATACCGTCTGCAGTGGCAATGGATCCTCTTTGCGAGGTGCGGCTACGACAATATCATTGTCCGACCACGTCAACACGACGTTCTTGTACTTGACGTTTGTAAGAAAGCCCTCGATCGTGACAGACATGATGCTGCTTGCTTCGTTGTTGGTGAGGTACGAGATATAAGAGTGAGATGGTCTTCAAACCTGTGATTGTGATATCATTTATATGCACGTCGTGTGCAGGCTCGGCATTCTGTTTTCCCGAGCCTATCGTATGCACCCCTAAATCATGCCATGCTGGTGAACCATACTGCAATTTTGGCTTATTTCGACAATGTGACGAAAGATGGCATCACCCTCCAGGTACTTCCAAGGTATGAACGTTAACCGTTCCTCGGTCCCACTGGCGAGGAATGTTTGTTATTTCGACAATGTGACGAAAGATGACATCACCCTGGTACTTCCAAGGAACGTTAACCATTCCTCGGCCCCGCTGGCGAGGAATGTTTGTCAGTACGGCGCAAGAGGACCTCATTCAACCCATTGACTTCAGATACAGATATTCTTTTGCAGGTTATTAGTTTGCGCCGGGATTATTCTACCCGGTATTTTTCTTGTTAACAGGGTCAACAATGACGATGCAAATATTAATGCTTCGATAGTAGTACAAAATCTATACCTCCAAAATCCTCTACAATATCTAGCAGGAAATACATACAGATTACAATAATCATATACATTAGTTGGAATGAGCATCGAGACAGATCGGGGTGAAGTCTACCTAGTATTCCAGTACATCCCAATTTATTTGACGACCGTCAAATTTGGAGGTCGTCTCGCAAGCAAAGAGATAAGGTGGACACATACCTAACTTGCTGGTCAGGGGCAATGAAATGATCTACCCCAGTCTCGTTGAAAATAGAATTGCGGAGAATGAGGCCTGGCCCATGTGTAATCATTCCTCGCAAGCGAATTATGTAGGAATGTATGTAACTTGTTTGAATTGGAAGTGCCAGACGTAGTATCCCTGCCCAGAATTCGAGTAATTTCCTCTTGCGCCCAGATATTCTTCGGATGCGGAATCAAGGAATGTTTACAACTCCTTTTGAGATAAAGGAGGGACCAGCAGTAGCATGGTCGCTGCCGAGACGTTCCTGATCATGGAGAAATCCTTTCGTACCGCCATGACAAAACATTCCTCGGAACCGAAATCGAAGAATGGTTCACAGCTTCTTTTGCAATGGAAGTACCAGGGTGATGCCATCTTTCGCCACATTGTCTGATCATGAGGCGATGAGTTACGATTGCAGTATGGTTCACCAGTATTGAATTACTGGCGTGATTTAGGGGTGCATGCGATAGGCTCGGGAAATCAGAATGCCGAGCCTGCACACGACCTGCATATAAATGATGTTACACTCGCAGTTTGAAGACCAACTCACTCTTATATCTCATATCTCACACCTCACCAAACAACGAATCAACCAGCAGCATGTCTGTCACGATCAATGGTGTCTTTACAAACGTCGCGGACAATACCCTCGTGTTGACGTTGAAGGACGGGAAGGCTACTGTGGAGAAGCGTGACACCATCAAGGCATATCAGACTGTGGGTACTCATTAGATTAGAGAAATGTTCCGAACTTG
The DNA here is from genome assembly GCF_016758775.1 of Suillus clintonianus. Lineage (NCBI taxonomy): Eukaryota > Fungi > Basidiomycota > Agaricomycetes > Boletales > Suillaceae > Suillus > Suillus clintonianus. Next base: position 257,443 of record NW_024539268.1, on the reverse strand, counting down.
GTGCTGACAAGTGATGTCAACAGTGGGAGGTTCAATTTTTCGTTGGGGGCAAACTAGCGGTGCCGTTGCTGAACAAGGGCACGAACCTATACCTCGGATGGGATGTTAGTGTTTCTGCAAGATGCAGCGTTCAATGATTGAAATCTGACCTTCCTCCCAGGCCAAGTTCACCGAGGCGGTCGCCACCAATGACAAGGATTATGTATGGGAATATGGAACACCAGCGGAACTGGTTGGCGGGAAGGTCTAGTGCGTATCGGGTATTCAAACCTATCTCTCAGGTTACTGATCAGCGATTGGTTGATGGTCAGTTTCGAAGCCACCGTTGCCACAGGCAAAATCTATTCCTTGGTCGTCGATAGCAAGACGAAGGTCAAACAGCATTGTTTTTTCGTACCACATGTTTCACTGACAATGCACCTACAGGCTCTCGGTTTCGTCGAGGGAAAGGCCACCACTGACTATGGGAAGTGGACGTTGTCCTAGGATGTCAGTCGGACATCTTGCTAGCGAGCGTAGGCTGGCCAATACCAGCGATGTAAGATAATACTAGTACTAGGTGGTAGGAGATTCCTAAGGCTGTCCGAATTTGTTTGTTGTGCCATGAATGAATCTGTCAATTGCTGCGCGTGAGCCGTAGGCTCAGATAACAGAAGCACAGTACTCACGGACCTGCATGAAGTTCAGCGGACGACACTGACCCGTAAATCTTGTCTGCTCCCGAGTGCAACTAGCGTTAGTAAAGGGGGGGACTTGTAGGGTTGTGGCGCGGGAAAGTTACTGCATAAGATTTCGGACGGTGCAGTCTGATCAGAAGCGGAGAAGAGTGAATGCTTGCTTGGGCCGGAGGGGGGAAGCAGAACGAGTACGAGGAGCGAGGGTGGCCGAGTTCGAATTGGGCGAAACATCAAGTGAAAAAATCATTCAGCAAAATTTATGTACAAATTCTGTTACCTGCCAATATACTGTGTCAAGAATCAAGATGCGGATTCCTCTGTCGTCGTAATTGCGCAGCGAATAACCGAGTCCATGATGAAGCGCCCACTGGCACTACAACTGCGCATTACTAGCAACCCTGCGCAGCCACCAAACCCAATTTGCCTCGTTCTAAGACAGCTTTGAAACCAAAATGTTCCTCCACACCAAAATTCTCTGTGGGGTTGTACATCGTGTGGATGGGTTTTCGCGCGTTGATCTCCTTCAAAACAGTCTTAGCTTCCTCATCAGCATCTCCGAGCAAGCGATCGATGTCGCATTCTGTCATAACGGGTCCGTCTGGAGTTGTTAGAGCAGGATCCAATCTATTGAGTTTAGTCAGGATAATTCAGTTGAACAAACAAGAAACCCTTACCTAGCTTTGACTGCAGAATGCATCTCGGGATCAGTTGGTGCAAATAGATGACGACAGAAGTCCATAGTTTTCTGTCAATAGGATCGAGGCTGTCGCGGAAAATAGACACAAGACATACATACCTGGAGTTCGTCTTCTGTTAACGTCTTACCAACATCTGCTGTTCCTTGTATCACTGCACTCAGGTATCAGAGTTTGCAGTCATAGAAGAAAAAATCAATTCTCACCCGGCCTGATGAGATCAAATGCTCTGTCAAAATTGTCCTCATCTACATCGCTCATGACTGGCATAGCCTGATTGCGGATTTGTTTGTAGGTCCCAAGGACGACAACAAGAAACCTGCAGCATACATTGCGTCAATTGCTATCGTCCCTGCGACCAAATTCACATGCCTCGTGTAAGAGGTGGCGACCTTTGAGGTGTGCCAACGTTGGGCATGCTCTTCGCTGCAAAACCCTCGAATCGACGCAGCGATCGTGAGAGCAGCCGAAAGTCCTCCTGTGAAAGCCAAATGGACTCCAGATGAGAAGAATGGGTCAATGAATGCTTAATAATTGTCAATTACGAGTACTGCAAAAACAAAACAAAAAAACGGAAATTACCTCCGGAATCCCCCGCAATGCGGAAATGATCCCCAGCATAAGACGAAGCAGAGTAGCTAAAATCACTCGCAGATTTCACAGCTTCCGGTTTGCCATCGTTTCGAAGCGTGCCATTTCCGATCAATTTGAGGACTCCAGGGGCCCTGCTTAATTCTTCCTTATAATGAATCTGAAGATTTGAGCCGGAATCTCCTGAGGTCATACGTGAAGCCTTCTTCTTACGGCTGCTCGACTCTTGATCCATCACAATTCCAACAGATGTGGATCCATCGTGAAGAGGGATGAACCAAGCCCATCCAGACTCGTCTGCAGACATTAAGCTCAGCGTGACCAATACGAGTTGTTTTCATACCTTCAAGTGCTTCGACCCAGATAGCATTCTGGCGAGTGGTACCCGGCATGTAAGACCCGGTTCCATCCCAGTATCCCCAGCATGCAACGTTGTTGAGGGCCTCGTTATAGCGTCTGTTCTTGAGATACTTTGTGGACATGATCCCATTCCTTCCTGACGCATCAACTAGGTAATCGAAAGAGATACAGCCCTGTGTCCCAGTGCTGACATTCCTCCAGTTGGCTGAAACAGGTCTTTCGCCCTCGAACTGGAGTTCAGTGACTCTTGTGTTGTCGAACACAGTTGCGCCACACTTGGAAGCATGGCGAAATAACAAATCGTCAAATTCTGATCGAATCTGCAAAATTGTGAGATAGGAAGCATATCTCCAATATATTACAGACCACGTTCCAAGACCCATTGTTTGGGTTCAGCGCAATGAAGTCTGTATCTGGAGCAAAGAATCAATATTAGTACGACGGTGGATGAGGGTGACTGGCGCTCACATCCTTCTCGCTTGAACTGGTTCAACTTGATCGCAGCACCAGGCTATAAGAGAGTGACCGTCTAATATACTCCGGCACATTTAATACTATCCACACCTTAATTGTGAACCCGTGGTTCATGATAGATTCCTCAGCACCAACAAAGGCCAAGAAAGGGCGGACCGACGGGAGCAAACTCTCGCCAATATGATATCTAGAACAATTATGTATTTAGTAACTGTGTATACAGATGTCATTTATCATGTGCTGACCGAGGGAACTTCGCAGCCTCGAGAAGAGTGACTTCAAAACCTTCACGAGCCAAAGCAGCAGCAGCATAACTTCCGGCAGGTCCGCCGCCGACAACAAGTATTTGAGTCGAGGTTGGCTTGCCAGTATTTCAGCCTTCGTAGCAGAAACATCGGTACCGCCACTTACAAGCGTTTGGGTAGCCATTTATACAAAGGGGATTGGATGAAAGGGACATGTTGCTACACCTTTATAATGTTTGGCGTAGCGTCGCTGCGTGATAAGATCCTCGCTTCCACTTCTTCACACTCCGATATATGACAGGCGCCGAGACGCCAGATGCTAGTAGCTTGTTGGCATGTCACGCGATCCTCGGTTGCCTCCATACACAGGCGACAGAGGTACAGTATTCCTTGCGACTTGGCTGAGAAATTGACTAGTCTGAGCCGGTCTGATTCTAGAAAATCCTCGTGCCGCCGTTGAGACAAATTCCTGCCAACCGAACTTGGATGTGCCAGCCTGCCAAGGATGTGGTAGTAATTGATAGAAAAATCGTCTATCCATGGGCTAGGTTTATGTAATTCCTTTGGCAATGGAAGCTCAAATTTTGCGATCGACTGATCGGATTCTAGTCCTCGTAGGGCTGCTCAATTCAACAATGTCGTTGTCAAACGAGTCTGAGCACGCCTTGACTTTGGCTCGCTGGGGCTCTATATGTTAGCCATTTTTTTCGCTCAAGCCTCGCCCTACATTCGCGGACGCCTACGTGGTCTTTGATATTGTCAGAAAGAGTTTCAGAAGAGCCAGGCTACAGTGTCAGATTTAAGCATAGAACTGTCTGATTAGACACAGACCTTGAAGCTTGAAGCATAAAATGTCTAGTTACTTGATGTTTAAAAGCTTCTTTTTATGTGCGTGCTTGATGCCTCAAGCTTCTCGTCACGCATATAACCTCCCAAACAACGAATAGAATATATCATGTCCGAACAGACCCAGTCGATCCGCCGCGTCATTCGAAACATCAAGCACACTGATGCATGTCTTGACGGAGAACTTGGAGGTCAAGAATTTTTATGAGGACGAGTTCAAGAGCGGAGGTAATCAGAGGCCAAGTGGGTATCTAGAGACGAAGCCCTGGCCCTCATTACTGACAGTACTTGGACGGTGGGGTTTGGCATATCCAAGCTGGTGTCGCCACTGGTCCCGAGTCCGACGATGGCAAATTTTGGAGCCGTATACAAGAGAAGCATGCATATGATCGATGGTCGTTCTGTGTCGTACGTGGCCGGCCCATAAATCCGATTGAGCAGCAAGAAGGTAAAAAGACGACTCGGCTGTTGGCTTTCGGTGCAGCAGCCATCTCGGCACCTGCAAAGACCATCCTGAAGCTGGCACCCTCCAGTAGTTCTATAATCTGTTGTTGCATACCAGTAGAGTTGAACTTGCAGTTTGTGCGAACCTAGGTCGAATTTCCTTTTTCAGTTTCATACTAGTACCCCGACTATCGTCATGTCTCTTGCCGGTCTTGTCTCACTATCATCTTTCTTTAAGTCTATCCAATGCGCACTAGCGGTGGTCACGATGTCGTAGGTCGAGTCCTCATTTCCTCTCTCATTTCCGAGGATGTGTTTAATTAAGACCACAGATTCGTGCTCGTACCAATGTCAGCGCACTTATGATACCCCTGTATTCTACATAGCTGATATGTCGGAACAATTTTCAGAACAAAAAAAGGTATGCAAAGATTCGATTATCCCTAATTGACAACATTGTCCATCCACATCTAACAAAACTCTACCGCGGTGCAGGCAGCCCGCTCGCAGTCGCCCCAATCTCAGTCAGCTCTATCAACGGGTCCAATTTTCCCTTGAACTCAGGCAGGAACGCCGCATCAGTATATGGACAGCGAACTGATGGCGAGCCTTTGTAGATAGGCGTGTACGTGGCTGCGCAGATCTCAAACTCTGTGAACTCATCGTATGAGACCTCAACTGTATTCCGGGGATTGCGGTCCCCTGCTGCGATGCGCTGACGAGCCTTCACATACGGGTTAGCGAGGGGCAATGTACGAACTAAAATAATCAGGGGCGTACCTGTGCAACAATTTTGGGATCGGGGTTAAGCTCAAGGAGGCGACGTGCCAGTTTGGCAGCGGTTGCATAGTTATTGGCTTTGGCGAACACACCAATAGCGCTCCGTAGTGCAATCTGCATGTGCTGGGGCTGTAGCTGACAGTGCGTGAAATACGCGGCGAGTTCAAGGCTCCGGCGGACGTTGTCAGGTTCATCCTGTGCGATACGTCGCCGCTCAAGCTCAATGGAGACACCAAGGAGATACTCTCGGGCGGCCGTCACAGTGTCTCGCCACTGATGGTATGATCAGTTGGTGTAAAATCCAAGCAACTGATAGCGCTTACTTCCTTTGCCTCATTATCTGATGAGACAACCATAAGCAGCAAAGCTTGCAACACCGACCGGAATGTTGTCTGAGCCTCTGAGAGCTTGTTTCCAGAAACGAAGCGGTATCCCTCTGACAGCTCCGTGCGAATCGAAGGAAGCGTCCGAGCAGCAACAGGAAGTACCCGTCCAGGCGAAGTCTCCTCGGGATTCCTCCGAATGTGCAATTGCAATGGCGGCAACGAAGCGATTGGCGAAACGTAGACGTGTGATGAACGGTAGATGGACAAGAACGATGGCTTCAAGAGCGCAAAGTTCACAACGCCAAGCTGCCGGTTGAGAAGCTAGGTCATAGAGTAATTGAGTATTCTACTCGAAATGGGAGGTAACGTTTAGCTCACCTGCATGGCGGTGTCGAATGATCCTGCTGCGACGTGTTCGGCTGCGAACGGTGAGTTCCGGACCCAAAGCTCGTTCTCGCTCACACCAGGCGCAGCGCCGGCGCCAAGATCCTCCTCCTCTATGGCATCCTCAAACTCCTCATCTGCATCCTTCTCCTCATCGTCGTCCGCCTCTGCGTCGAGCTCCCATCCATCTTCCTCTACATTTGGTTCTTCATCTCTTGCCCACTCATCCAGGGCGGTAGAGGCGCCTGCACCTGGGTCCATGCCATTGCCATTGATGTGAGGTATATCACCGTCCCCATCAAGATGACCGTTGGCGAGCGCACGGTCGAAGAAGGATTCTCCCATGGAAATAGATGGCCAATTGAGGTTGGATGTAGGAGTGACAACAGATGGAGTTTGGAGGGTACACTTCCCAAACGTAGGGACGTCGTCCACGTCGGCTTCGGTAAGGCCAGCGGCCTCAAGGATTTCAGCTGCTTCTTCCTCCAAACCGTTTGTCTTTGCTGTAAGATACGCCAGGGGATCTAGGGAGCAGTGGTAAGTCTTGAAACCCAGGGTTGAAGGGATGTACTTACGAAGCCCGACGTCACGCAAGACAGTAATACGTCCAAGAACATCACCGGCATAAAGCGCATTGTGGAAGCGTGACATGGGGTCGCCTCGTGCGTCCGCGATTTTCTGCATTTTAGAAAGCTTTTCTGTACTGCCTGTAGCGAGATACAAAAATGACAGGCGGTCGAAGTTCTTGGTTTGCTGGTAGGCCTTTTCGACGATCTGGGATGCAATAAATTGACTATCGAACAACATGCAAGGGAAGAGGCAAACCTTGTGGTTGCCCTGCTTCAAGGCTTGTTGTGCTAGACGCTCCCAACACTCAGGCCGGTCGATCGCTCTTGCAGTCTCAAGTGCGACGTCCAAGTTCCCACATTCGATGGCAAGATCAAATCTCGTGTTCTTGTCTTGCACAAAGTGCAGTGCAATCTATACATTGTATAAGTATTCCATATTTCACGGATCTCCACTTGAAAACAAACCTCTGGGAAGCCCTTTTGCTGAAGATAGGCAATGATGCTCTGCCCAAGCAATGTCGACGTGCGGATGATATGGAGTATCTCGTCGTAATTGTTGCGCAGGAGCGCGAGTTTGAAGCGGTACTCAGTCGGGTCGAACGTAATAGTGCGTGGGCGTGCAGATCGGTCCAGGCAATGAGCAGTTTTACCCTTGACACGGGTAAGGTAGACGGGGTTATCGAGTGTGCAGATGACGCCATGATCACTGAAAAGACAGATAGATCAGTTGCGTGCAAGCTAGCGGAAGGAAGATCAGTACCCTTGTGGCAAGCAGTACTTGATATGGTTGAGCGTGGAGTAAATAAAAACGCCTGTGTCATCCCAAGCACCAGACTTGATCCGTATCGTCTCATGGATAAGGCTGTTTTGCGAGAAGTTTTTGTTGGCGATAGTAATCGCTGTGCATGGCTTTGAACTCAGTTTAAAGAACTACATAATATGGACTCACTGTGCTTGCTCATCAGAGCGACCAGCGACCCGTCCGCGTTCCAGACGACATATTTAACAGGTGGGCTATTCAACTCTGCGATGGTTTTCTGCTGTTGGATATCATACAGCACAACAGTAGACGTTGAACTGAGAATCAGGCAGGCTGTACCACCATAGAATATTTCATTAGTCTGGGCCGGGGGCTTGATGCTTTTCACGACTGAATTTGACAAGTCGCGAACTTCAATGAGCTGCGAAATCATGAGAACAATACTCTCTGACTGGAATATTAGAGCGACTACCTGGGAGGTTTTGTTGAGCACTGCAAACCGATTCCTTGCAACAAAGATTGCGCTGTGAGCAGAGCCACGCTTTCCATCTGAAGACGAGTCTTTAACCTCGCCATTGGACTGTGTCGGCAGTGAAGAGAGCTCAAATAGCCCATTATCGGAAGAGATGGTGACCACAACGGCGCGCTCGGCAGGGTTGTAGCTCAGGGTACGCGGAGGAACATACGGGCTTCCGAATTTCCTTACGCTCAGCAAGCCAATGTCCGAACCCGAGTTGAAGTCGTAAGTGCGCACGTACTTGTCACGGATGTAGTAAAGCATATCTCCGTGCACAGTAAACGCGGGCCGTTCGCGCTCGAGCTTGAACACAATCAGACCACCGTCATGTCCCGCTGCAAATAGATTGAGGTTAGGGTGTGCAGCCAAAATCCAGAACCTGTCGTTCTCCCGCCTGAACGTCTGGATTGCCGTCCGCTTGGCCAGATCCCAAACTCGGACAGTCTTGTCCTCAGCGCAAGACACGATCAATTCGTGCTTCGGGTGGAATATAGCACTTGACACGCTGTTGAAGTGACCTCTGCACGAGTCAACCTCCCACGCCCGGGTCTCGCTCATTCGCCAAATCTTGATCGTCCGGTCATCAGCTGCAGACACGATCAACGGTAGAGTAGGGTGGAATGACGCCCAGTTTACACCGCGATCGTGGCCTTCCAACACGTATTTGACCGTGGAGAACGTATCAAACGTCTCAAAGTTATTAGGGCCGTTATTTGGTGTATTCTTTCGCAGGCCGGAGATGTCCCAGACTCGGACGGTTTGGTCCATTGATGTTGAGACGATGAGATCATCTTTTGGGTGGAACTGCGCGGACATCACATAGTGAGAGTGCCCTGTCAGAATGGCAATACAATGCCGCGAGGTACTGTTCCATATCCGAATAGTCTGATCGTCGGACGCCGACAACTGCATATCCAGGCAACTTTCAACAAACTATTGAATACAAAACGAAACATGACTTACAATCCATGGCATTTCGTGGTGGAACTGAACGGTTCGGACATAGTCGAGGTGACCGTGCAGAGTAAATAGACACCTTCTGCTCTGAGGTTTCAGGTCTTACGATGCTCATGAGCGTGACGTTTGCGAAATAAAAACCCCACTCACCCCATACTTTGATCTTGTAGTCGTCGCCTCCAGTAACCAGTAGTGCTCGACTCGGATGAATTGCGACACCCCGGACAGGTCCTAGCAGTCGATGACATGAAATAAATACCGTAGTCATTGCATTTTGAATAAACTTTACCTTCGTGTTCTTCGAATCGGTCCACTAATACGCCCATACGGTAATTCCAGAGCTGAACACTTCCATTGTGAAGCGCGGCAGCAAGCAGTGGTTGAGTCGGATGGAAAGCAAGCCCTGTGACACACAGATTCGTCATAAACCCATGACAGGCTCAGAAACGAACATACCTTTGACGCGATTGCTCTTGGACTCGAACTTCGTGAGCATCACCGACATCTTGAGTTTGAACTCGTTTGAGTCGCGTCAATACTGAGTACGGCTTCCTGTCTAATAGCTGGTCTGTAGACGCTTATATCGATAGGTCAAGGAGCCCAGGTTATTCACAAAGGAAGGCCGTCGTCGTCGATCTGGCAGACTTACTTGCAAGGCGCTGCAGTGAGCCACGACATCGCGGTGGCGGAGTTATAAAAAGCTAGAAAAGGAAATTGCTGATGATACGGTCCTCTGTCAGGAACTGTACAATGTATATGGGACAGGAGGTTGCCTTTTGCTAATACTCAGTTTCCAACATCAAACGTCCTTTTTGTCAGAACTTGCAGTGCGCATGGGAGTTCTGGGTCTTACCCCATTTTTGCAGAAAACCTGGTGAGCTTTAAACCAGCTTTCTCTGCTCACATCTTAATTTACCTGCGTCAGCCCAGAAGTTATCAGAAAACTTCCAGACCGCCTCAGATCTCTCTGCGGTAAGACCATTGTCATGTAAGCTCTTTGTTAGACTAATTCCCCTAACTCATCTTCGACCACATTAGTGATGGCACTCTTATAACCCAGCGCCTGCACTTCGCACCCATGCCTCATCCTCATAGACACGTCCTCGGGTGGCACCGCATAATCACGGAACTCAAAGAGTGTAATGTGAAAGCAATTTGCGTCTTCGACGGTAGAGACCGTAGCGTTGCCAAAGCTCGAGAGGTAAGTTTCCACAATAACCGGAGATGCTGCAGATGGACATCTTTCCCAGGTAGAACGACGCAGGGAAATACGGAGGCTGGACGCAGCTCGTTCGTCCATCGAGGTAGAAAGACTGAGCAGACTTCGAAAATTGATGCGACTACTACCGCAATATCGTTCCATGGATCCGCCAGACCGTCGACGTGTCACCGACGCGTTAGAACACGTATCAGTGGCTCCGACGACCATTCCTACATACTCCCAGCCTTCATTGTCACCGTCGGGTTCCATTCAGAATGATGTGAACTCCGTTATTGTTAATACCGCTCGCTCTCAGACATGTCCGTCTGGTCATTCTGAATTTGAGCAGGTCTTCAATGCTCTGTCATCATATCCAGAGGAAGATACCCTTTCGACACTTTACGATTCTGTTAACATTTCGGACGCAGACATGAAGGAGATTCTTCTCGCTCGTACAGGTCAATCAGTTGCCGTCATCACGCCTAGTGATCCCAAGTCATGGCCAGACCATATAAACAGTTCAGCGTTGGATCCGGGTGCTTCCCTTATTGAAGGTATACCAAACCTCCGAATGCAAGACCTCCCTCTTGGTCCAGGCATCGGGAAAGGTGAATTTCAATTTCGAGAATTTGACTTTCAAACCTCTCAAGAAGCCATTTTCGCCACCATCGTAGATTCCGTATCCCCACCAGAGGATGTGCTTTTTGCGCTTTCCACCCTATATCAAGAGTATCGCGACTGCGTCGCACAGATCACTTCACTTCCCTCTACCGTGGAGGTCCCAGAGTCGCCAGACGAGACCCGCGTCGAGAACATTATGTCGAGGTCCCAACTCCAAATGACAATAGAGGAAGGCCAAATATGGGACACACTTGCAGACGCTCCTGAGACGGCGCTTACAACACTGGCTGAAAAGAGTGGTGTTATCTCCGAGTCTTACGCTCGCCGATCGAATCCTCCTACCGTTCAGACGTACGAGGAGAGCAAGGAGATATTGCGCGCCATGGGAGTGCCATGCATCGAGTCAGAGGGACCCTTTGAAGCAGAGGCTCTCGCATCCTCACTTGTCATCCATGGCATAGCTGATTACGTTGCAAGCGAAGATACGGTACGACCTTTTTAGAAGGCTACGTGTGAGCCTTTATTTATTCTTCACCTAGGACGTCCTAGTCTATGAGGCTCCCCTCATTCGAAATATCGCCAATAGAAACGATCCACTAATCCTCGTTTATGGGTCCCACGTTCGTTCTGCTCTCCAACTTTCCAAGTCCGCATATATCGACTTCCTCTTGCTCCTCGGCACGGACTTCTCACAGCGGATCAAGAACGTTGGTCCTCAGCGCGCACTCAAGTTCATCCGTGAATATGGCAGCATCGAGCGTGTAATCGCACAAGAACACAAGTATCCGCCGCGGCTCTCCAAACAGATGTACCTAGAACAAGTAGGCATCGCTCGGCTCGCATTCGCAACTCTGCCTCCTACTCCGGACCCTGAAATGCTGAAGCAACGCGATGTAAACCACGCGAAGGTTGCAGACATTGTACAAAAGTATAGATTACAGAGAGTACTGCCCGTTCAGTGGAATCACGGTACTGCGTTGGAGGGCAATTATTTTGCTGATAATCCTAGGGCAAGGAAGTTGACGCCCTCTGCGTACACTTCATGGTAGTCCATCGAACGTTCGTCTCAAGTCTTTTTAGATGATTAGTTACATTATTGGGCTGTTCTTGTCACTCACACTCAACGGTTTAATACAATCCAGCCTATTTCGACTTCCGCAACAACGATCACCCTCCACCTCCTTTGCCCCTACGTCTGCCCAGCAATTCACGACTTCCACTATCCTCACTACTTTATCCTCTTCAGTCACGTCTTCGTTGACTATATCCTCGAGCAACCTGAGCACCTCCAAGACCTCAATTTTGTCTACATCTCCAACTATCAATCCCACAAACTGTGCTTGTCCATAGTCAGTGTCGGACTTTCCGACAACCATAGTTATTGACGATCCGGTAGTCCCCCCCCCAACAACAACGGCCGTGACTTTGCGTATTACTAGAGACTACCTCCATGGTCGCAGGACTAACTGGTGACTCCCTCTGTACCCCAGCCACCACACTATCATAATCCGCGCACTATATTAATCTCGCCGGTTGTGTCACGATGTCCCGCATATCACTATGGCTCCACCCAAGCCATTGGACCCTGCTTTTTTGGCCCTTCGACGATGTGTTGGAATAAAGCTACTTTACACACGATGCTGCGTCTCGTGCACCATCTCCTACTGACTTCGCTGAACTGTAGCCACAGCACGATTGCTGGGCCGGCCGGCCCCGACGGCCCGAAGTCTCTGTATGCTTATGATGTCACGTAAGCGCAAGTGTAACCCAACCGCGCGCATAGCATTTCATCGTCCTGCTTTCTTTTAGCTTTCTTTGGTCGTCAAGCTATACAGACAGGCCATATGTCCTTATCTTGTCAGTTATTGTCGCCTTATATCTCTCTGTACATGCTGGTCTTCCAGTATTTACGTGATTGCCAGGTCTTGCCCTGAACACATCACACCGTTACCCTTCCGCGCAGTCCGACTACCCTGCGCCACCTCTCATCCATCAGTGGAGCATCACTCGATGACTGAATGTGCCTATGAACGTGCCCCTCCTCATGGATGCCTATTTGACGTTTCTTACTACAGTATTTGCTCACCACGGGCTTTCTTGCATCGTTATCGTTATGGACTGCTTTTATCCGGGAGGCTTTTCGGCCTCGTTGGTCAACGCTGTAGGACGCTTATTGTGCAAGCTTCCGCCGTTTTACTCTAAGACCATCTTTCAGTGGTGGGTCAAGTACACAAGCGCCGTACCTGACACATGCTGTATACCCAATGTAACCTCATAGGTCAAATGTACGCAAACATGTCTCACTCCCTGTTCGCCCCCGGCAATTTGAGCGCTGTTGTTAGCGATGTGTTTCATACCAGATGCCTCGGACAGCTAGCTTGTCGTAAAGTCTTCAGGGGCGACCCTCGCCAATTGTGCATTCCTGATCACACTGCGGTGACTGCCAGTGGAGACAGCCTATCGGTCCCCAGCGATTTGCACGTTCCTGCAGGGCGACACTCTCAGTGCCTGCTCTCACCAGGTTCTACTGTTGTTCCGTCAAGCTCAAATTTCGTTTCTCTACATATATCTATCACATCATTACCTATGTTATTACCAACGAAAGCCGTGATACTTATGATGACGGTCAGGAACGATCCTGCATTTTGTAGTGCATTTCTTCGCTAATCAATAATACTATTCGATGAGAGAGCTGCGCAACACATCATGACGGGGTGGACAAAAATTAGCTCCGAGCCGGCCGCGCGTTCTTATACGATTTGGACTAGCCAAACACTTTTGCGATTCTCGCCTATTCATCCAAGTCTGCCTAGCTTTATAGTACATAAATTGCCCACCCTCGCGTTGAGCCTGGCTACATGCTACAACAGTACGTACGTCGGTTATCGGAGGCGCTTGTGCAATACAGCAATGTGGATGCGCAATTTTGATGCCCAGTTGGACTCATATGATTCATGTCCACCCGCAGGCGCGCGTGAATTCATCAGCCCTAGATCGTATTCACAGCTGTACCATATATGAGTAAGTGGCAAGTCACTTTAAGATTTTCGATCAAGGTCCCCGGACATATGGATCTAGTAAGTTGACAGATAACAGTTGTATTTGTGTCCGTCCATCAAGTAGGGCGCCGTGGCCCAGTGATCAATAGAAGTCCTCTTGCCATTCTGGAGCGCTAAACCGCAGCCAAGGTTCAAGCGCCTGATGGACTCTGAGCAAATTTCCAATCATCTGTTCCATATTTCGTGGTTCATACATACAGCATCATAGGATTCTTGATCACACCACACTAAGTAACTTCGAGGAATTGAAATCGTATTGCTTATCTCTCTGCGCTTTCTCGCGGATGTGGCTGATATTCCACGCTCTCTACTTAGCGGCGTATCGTTTAGCATCGACCTGGCGAGGAGCAACAGTTGTTTTCCTAATATATTGGTCCTATCAAACGGCAGCTCTGATAAAATAAAAACAGCGTACTTCGGAGGGTTGGTTTGGCTGTTAGACTGGCTCTGATTATTCTGCGGCTGATTTCTGGACGCTTCCATTCGGCGGACGGTTTGGAGGGATACAGACCTCGGATCAGCAGGGCCTCGGGTACTGAACCTGGGTGTGTGTGTCACTTGATCGTACACTGCAGCAGAAATTTAAAAAAATTAAATTACCTAGAACCCTGAGCGGGCTCGTCTTTAACATCTTCTGGGGGGAATTCTCCTTCTGAATCTTCCTCGTTTGATTCATCATGAAGTTCCGCAACGTTCTCATCGTGTTTCCTGTATCGTCATGAGATCTTGCATATCTATCATGATAAGTACGAGTCACTTGCTGGTGATGGGCAGAGGGTGTTCCATAAGGAGCGTCTTCTACGCGATTGGCCATGTTAGCTTACAGTTATGTTGTCGTGCAGCGGAGGAAGCAGTTAGGGCGAGGGGAATCGAGTCGAATTGAAAGCCGAATAGTGGACAGGGAAGCGTGAGCAATCTGAGGGATGTGTATATGTGGCTGGAGTGGCTGGAGCTAATTTTGCATCAGTACATAAGTAACACTAGCCATGAGAATAAGCGCTGGATCCTGATAACGCAAGCGCCATTGTCCATAGCATGCTGCTGGGTTGAACTTGATTGGCCAAACCGACAGTAAGTGCCAAATTGTATTGACTTATTGCGTTGATCGTTTGACCTACTCAAGGTGGACACCTAGTCTTGAGGAAATCATCAGAAGTATCACTTATCTGGGCGCTAGGGGTGGCAGACCGAGTCATGGATCATACGGGCGCCATTTGCGAGCGAAACGCCCGACCAACTAGCCACTGGTCTAATTCTATCTATGGATAGTACACGGAAGTTCTGGTGGCAGGAAATGATTTGAAGTTTATACTGGTCAGGGACAACAACTTGCCATTGTAAATTATGAGGGCACTGACAGTTGCGTTCAAGGTTTAATACTAGCCTCGGGCTGGCTGCATGGCACGCTAATAACAGCCACGCATACCAGCAGGCGCGTTCACTAAGCTCCTGTGGCGGTCCATGCCGCATCCGAAATCTGCAGGAGGAGTCACGGAAACACACAGTATGCACGTTCTCCTTTCGAGTCAAGGAAGAAGACGTACTGGCGAAGTCATAATGACTATCCTCTGTGAATTATCACAGCCTGATAATGATTCTGGAAGATATCTCTGGCAATGGTGTTGTGAAGCATTACAGCTGGGTTGGCCATGGTGAGCTTTGACTGCTGGCAGCGCTTGAGGCCAATGCCAGTGCAACAGCCATGCCCTAATAGAAGGAGAATGGTCAGAGTCCTTTCTGGAGTTCATTGTGGGCCACATGGTGTGTGACTCGTGCATTGTTAATTGCTATTGTTCAACTGCGGTGGCATGCAGTTGACACGAAGAAAGCCACAGTCACAGTCCGACTCGCCAAACTGCGAGTTGCCTGTCTATGGCACTTGAGTCTGGTAGATTCACTGTGACCATTGAAGTACTGGCACGACCAAGTTGAAGACGATAATGATGATGATGAATTTGGAGCCTTATAATCCGAATCAGAAGTTTCAAAACGCTTATTCTAAAACGCCCGGCGCTCAGGCTGCCGAGCTGGCGGAGTACAGACATACACAGTGATAACACTCGATTACGCCACTGGTTGGCCCACACTGCGGCACAGGATGTGATCTCTGGCCAGTTAAAGACAGGTCGCGGAGCCCGTCCATCATTATTTCAATTCCACTGAACCTACGTACTACAACTTAAACGCCACTTCCAGACTTCTTTTCCCTCTTCCACCCCAGTTTATCGAGCATTGGCAGTACTGAACTTCAACTTGCTTCATTACACTACCGTAAACAATATGACATCTCCACTTAGCCTGGTCAATGACCTTAGGCCTACGACTTCGACGGCTACCAGACGGTATGAGAAGTTGTCCTGGTAGGTCCTTGCAAACCATCCTGTGTTGTATTCATTCATTCATTCTCCATCGAGGGTGGATGCATACCACACTACAACTGCACCTGGCTTGCGACTTCGTACCAGGTAACTCACTTACTGGCGACTGACTTGCGGGCTTAAACTAATCATGACTAACGTTCCAGCACCAAGCCCAAGTGGCTCTCCTTCACACATCCGGAAGGCCAAATATATTTTCACATGCAACGTGGCAATTTCTCAGTTGTCACGGAGGAGAACATGTTAGATAATGAAAAGGACAAGTTGGTGTCCGGCTATCTGGCACTAATCGAAAAGAGGATCCTCGAATACGGCATCGTATTGCCACAAACATGCGAGCTCTTCGTCGAACTTTGGTTTAACGAATCTCCACAAACGTCTACATGTGCATATTATTTCGTAGATCATCATAGCCGTTGCCTCTTCTGGCTCGAGCCTACATCATCGGAGCTGCTCGACATGGGCATGTTGGTGTCTGACTCACACTTGGGTGTGTGTTCAGTTTTTCTTTACAATGACAGTTGGTTGAGATTTAACAGATACTGCATTGGAAAGACTCTACTGGGTGCATGTCGAGTTTTTCCCGATGCACGTCTGTGGACAGATGGCGCCACTCATTGTGGACAACTTGATCAGCGTCATATGTCACGGCATGACAGGTATATCACGCTCTTCTTTGTGGAGACTTTGCCTTTCTCATTTCCGTATGACGTGACACGCGTTTAGATCGTATGACCTCGCGCACCTCAACATTCCCATATACAGAGGAAAAGTGCGGTCAGCTTCTCCAGGCGTTATCCTTTCGACGAGGTATGGAAACAATTGTTGCAAAAAGAGTTCACAACCTCACCATTATCCAAGGCCAACCCTTGGACGGCCATACACTATGTTTTGTCGGTGAGAAATCTGACGCACACATGTTATGTCAATCTGACACGTTTTAAGCTCGCCTTTGGGGTGCAATCAGTCAGTTGTGAAGATACTATGATTTCTTCCTGGTACTGACCGACTGAAAGATAATCAACGATTCATGACGTACTATGGACAAGAAAATGCACAATTGGACAGATTGCATCCACCGATGCCAGAAGACATAGTCGATCGTCCTGGGATGCGTGCACTGGCAAATCTGGCGTTGTGGGGAATCCCTAACCACCACTACTCAAAGCTTCATGACCTGTTCGTTCACGACCAGGTATATGTTGATCAATGGCAGGCTTTCATGACTGCATGTATGTCGGAATGGAGAGGATTGCTTTTGTGGGTACGTCATTCGTCTCATGCAATATATTGATTGCAATAGCTGAGCTGGCGTTCAGGAATTTTCGGTGCTGATGTCAGTTTATTCTCGGGGGGTTTGGTCGTTTGCGATATTGATGATAATCTCACAGTGCCAGCATTCTCATCTCGATGCTACCGCGCGCTTCATTATCATCTGCTATGGCACCAATTCTTGCAGCATCCTCAAGCATCTTGTCGGGATCAATCCTGCTTTTGAGACACCATGGCTTCGAAGATGCAACTGCCTCGTTTGCTGTTCGCATTTCTTCCCTCATTGGTCGATACAATTTGATTCACCCTCCTTCTAGGCTCGCTTCCTCCGCACAGCAAAATTGTCTAATTGGGGCTTTTTGCCTTTATCTATTGTCTACAGCATGCCAAAAGCATTGTACTTATGGAGTCTCGGACTGATGGTTGCTCAGTTCGTATTCTGGGTTTCCCGCGTAGTTGGCGTAGTTTGGGCATCAGGTGGAGCTTGCTTCCTAGCACTGATGGGCTATGGCATCCTCTATATCACATCTACGGAGGATGATCACCCCGATCCCATAGCCACTATGTGGGAAACCTTCCAGAGCGGTTCCGCGGAAGCCGATGTAATTCTGCCAGTATAAATCCAACCTAAATATTCTTTTCCGTAAATATTTAGTAGAATATCGCTACATAGAACGGTTCACAAGACTGTACTTCTGGTGCGAGTTACGCATACACTTCTCATAGGGGGTTTCCACTACGGGTCTGCTGTGTACACTAATTGTTTAAACGTCTAAACGTTTAAACATCTGTGGCCTCAGTACCCCTTACCCTGTTACAATATTCCCCAGTACAGCCCTGACAGGGCATAGCGTCTTAACAGTTTACCTTGTTTGTTGCGGTATAGAAATACAGAATCTCTCTCTCTCTCTCTCTGGCCTCAGTAAGCTGACATCTGCCCGACAAAACAACCCACACCATAAAGGACGTCGAAGAGAAATTCATTTACCATAGTGCCAAATGTTCTTTCCCAGTGTTCGTATCACGCTCGCCGAGCATTTGAAGAAACTTCAAATATTAGATATGTAGACATTATTGTCGATTGCAAAATAGCTAGCATATCCCAAAAATACGCGCCAAAAAACTGAAAACGAAAGCAAGGAATAAATTATTCGAACCACAACTCACACCTCATTCCGCAATATCAAACTAAAGCACGGCTCGCAAAACGGCTTATTTTCGCGCAAAAAGAACGATGGATCTTCAAAAGGGTTCTTGCAGCCCTGGAGACGCAATACAGTGATGAGCTCGGCATCCAAAAGGCGAAAACGAAAAACCACGTACCTCGCATACGAAACACTCCCAACACCATTTGCCTCCCAAAGCCTCAACAGCGCGCATTCCATCCCTAATCGACTTCTTGCAACCCTTGCATTTTGGCATACGCAGACGGACGTGGCACGCCTCGCAGTATGGGTGGCCCTTGTATACCGTGAAACCAACGTCATCGTCAAGATCGAACTCGCCATCACCCGTGACCGTCAAACCGCCATTCCCGGAAGACGGCGGGAGGAACGGGTCCCCGCACTCCGCACAAAAAAAGTGCTGCTCGTGATACGTCCGCTTTCCCAGCGCCTCATCGTCAAGCGTGATGAACCGCTCGTCAATAATCGCCGTTTTGCAGTGATAGCAACGAGGCGCAAAGTTCTGCGTGACATTGTAATTAAAATCGTTAGAAAACAAAGAGGTGTTGGGATAACAAACCTCGTGGTAATCAAGATGGCAATACGGTTTTCCCTCGTGCTCGAAGCTCGAGACATGCTCAAGGAGCTCATTGCACGCGGAGCAACAGAAACACCCTGGATGCCAGCGTTGTCCCATCGCGCTGACAATGCGTCCAATAATAGGACCGCCACACCCTGCGCATGAGAGCCCGTTCCCACGCATACCGCTCAGCACTCCTGATATTTTACCTGCACTCTGCGCATTGAACACATTGTTTTGTCCTCCTCCACCTCTTGGTCCAGTTTGGCCTGGAGGCGGTGGGAGACGTTTCTTCTCCTGGGATGGCGCTGACGTGTGCCATGAGGTAGGCTGCCTTGGAGAGGAACTGGGAATAGACACAGATATCTTGGGTGTAGATGGTGATGATACGGATGTTTGTCGAGTGGACGGTGAGGATACAGAAGACTGTGGAGGGGAAGGTGGTGATCCCGACACAGCTATACGAGGTGAAGATGAGCCTGACACGGCGATACGCGGTGGCGTTGACGCATTAACAGTCACACGCGGCGGCGTCGAACTAGTAACAGCCACCCTCGGCGGCGTAGCACGCGAACCCGTCACTCTCGGCGGCGTAGCGCTTGAAACAGCAATCCTTGGCGGCGACTCATGCGTCTTGCTCGACGGTACCGCGGCGCCACCACCATTATCACTGTCCTGATCAAAGTCAACATGCCCACCAGGGAGAGAGATAACCGGCGCGCCCACATCCGCACGTCTACCCTCATCATTCGTACGCCCCCCTGCACTCCTGGACGCCGGCGTACGATGCCACTTCGGCACATCCTGCCCACCTACAAAGTCCATCTCCAATACGGAGAACTGGGTCGAGGAGCGCTTCGCGAAACGGATGGGTGAGGGCGAACGCTCGTCCCCGTCATCCTCATTGCAATAACCATAGTCCTGGTCCTTGTTTGTGCGGCCTCTGGATGCAGAACGTCCACCTACGCGCGCCCCAAAGTCGGAAGGGGAAGGCGAGCGAGACGCATTAGGCGAAGGCAGACCCACACGCTCACGGAGCGGCGAAACAGGCGGCTCGTCGTCAAGGTCGTATGTGGATACGTATGCACGCTGTTTTTGGCGCTGACGCTCCATGATGTGTGAATTTGATGTGGTCGGATGAGAGGGGAACGAAGATGGGAATGCGCTGGGAGGGAACGCGTTCCGTGCGCTCGAGCTGCTAAGGTAGGCTAGCTTCGGCGGGGAGGTCGAAGAGGGTAGCGTTGGCGATGCATACGCATTGGATGATTTTTGTGGCGAATTGGGACGTGAATTTTGATTTTGTGACCCAAACGGGCCTTTTCCACCGCTCGCTTTTCGTGGGGAGGGGTATACAGGCGCCCCTCCTGCCTCGGCGCGTGCGAGTGTAGAGTTGGGGGGTGTCGGTAGGGGTGACTTTGATGGTGATGTAGGGCGCGAAAACCCAGATGTATGGAACACAGAATTCTTGACCGGAGATGCGGGCCGCGCGAAAGCGGATCGTGTAGGGGAGCTATTTGCGTCACCACCAGACCCAGAGGCATTAAACTCAGGTGAAAAAGGTGAGGTCCCAGCAGGCGATAGCGGTGCGCGGGGAAGCGGCGGGATGTTATGTGGCCACTGACTGCGCGTGGGTGAGGGTTCACGTATGGGGGATTGCTCGAGTGCAGGCGACTTGCTTCGGTGCTCCTGCTCACGCACTAAGCTTCGACTCCTGCCTGATACCCGTCTCTCCACTGGGGAGGATGCAAAAGGATGCCTTTGGAGTCCCTCAATCACAGACTTGCCACGCTGCAAACATGGGCGTTTGGACAGGTTGTCGAGTTCTTGTTCCCTTGACGACGGCACGTGCTGCAGTAGCGGGTGGCTTCCGAGGTCGAAGCTCGGCGAAGACGAGCGCGAACTTTGCATCGAACTGTGCATCGAGGGTTGCCTGCTTAGGTCGTTTTGCGTGTGCGAGGGTGACTGAGAAGGAGATAATCCGAGTGCGGCCATGCGCAGTGTGAGCGATTGCGGTTCGTTGTCCTGGATATCGTTGGGTGACTGAGATGGGGGAGTCGGGAGAGTCGCCGCGCGAGTCGGGCGCGTCCGAGTCCATTGTCTTTCCCGAATATGGGCTTGGGGTTGGGATGGTTGAGAAGGATGAGTGCGCCGAGGGAGGTCGTGGATGCCGTATTGTGGGGACACGTTGCCCGGTTCTCCCGGACTACGTATATCGCGTTCCCTATGAGCCTCCTTCTGCTCGTTATACCTACTGCGCTGCTGTCTATGGTCTCCCTTTCTATTACCATACTCTCTTTCTTCTTGGCGTCCATCAATTTTTTTATCATACTCATCACCCACGTCGCTTGGGTTGGACTCATCATCAGTGGTCGCAGCCGTCCGCGTATGCATCGAATGCATCGTCGAAGACGATAAACGAGAGAACTCTGTGAGCGTGGATGAGGTAGAGGGTGCGTTGCTTATCATACGTGCCATCTGTGAAACAGAGCTCGCTGCAATAACCAAGACAATCAGGAACATGCGGTGATCAACATCATTCATCAGTACCTGGTACTGGTGGCGATCTTGAACTGCCAGAGATAGGCGGGGGACGGGGTGACATAACTGGTGGAGAGCGAAAGCCATCTGGTATAGGTGGACCACGTGAACTCCCTTTCAGATGTGAAATTGATGAATGGTCAAGCACTAAAAAATAAATAGATACCTGGCTCTGGAGGCCAACGCGAACTGCCTGGAACTGGTTGGCTCTGCGAGGAACCTGGGATGGCCGGAGGAGAACGTGAGCTCCCTGAAAATAGTGATTAATGCTGAATATCGCACGTATTTTAATTACTATTACCTGGAACAGGCGGCGAGCGCGAACTACCCGGTTGGGGCGGACTACGTGAACTGCCTATGAATAAAATACCCCATGACTCTGACTGTGGTATTTTTAATAATTGGAAGACGGACCTGGAAGTGGGGGTACCGGTGGGGATCTATTGCCAATAGATGGCAAGGGACGGCGGCCGACCGATGTTTGTGTTTGGGCGCGGTGAATGACTGTCTGGGCACGATCTATGCCACTTGTGGGATCCCGCTCCGGGCTTACCGAACGGGCAAAGGGATAGTTGTTTGAAGTCGCAGGGGCGGGGAAACTGTTAGTAGCACCAAGGGTTGATGGGACAGCCGAGCCGGACACCGTGCTCCTGCGCTCCATGAATGGCCCCACACGAGAGGACGACTCATTGGGCTGTGGTGGTGGCCCTGGTCCTGGCAGGTCACGTTTCCAGTGAGGGGTGAATTTGGCCGGGGCAGAAGAGAGTGGAAGAGCTGTGCGTATGTGAGAAAAGAGGTCAAGTAAGGAGAAAAACACACGCACCTCGCACATCTATTAGTGGAGCGACATGGGGGTAGCTAGATGCTGGACCCGGGCCGCTGTAATTATGGGATGGCGTATGACGAAAACTTGCAGATGGTGGTGTATTTGGGTAGGCTGATGATGGGGGGTGATTTGAGAAAGCAGATGATTGTGCGGCGCTGGAGGAAGGAGCTGGACTAGAAAAGCTGGAGGCACCACTTGAAGCAGAAAAGGGGGAGAAACTAGCTGCGCTGGTTTGGGAGCTTACGGCACTGTTTAGACCTGGTTCTGCTGGATTGTGCTCTAACTGAGCACGAAGATCCAAGCTTGCATGTTTAGTTGACTTGGCACCTGGGTTAGGCAGCGGGCGTCTGGTGTGATTATTAATGTTGGTGCTCTCGAGGGATGCAGCATGTGCGAGGATGGCAGGACGTGAAGGGGCCGGGGCCGGGATAGGTGCCGGACGTGACGGAGCGGGGGTCTGAGCGGCACGTGCAGGTGGTGGGAGGGATTCTGGGCGTGACTTTGGGGTTGGAAGGGGGCGTCGGGTTGGGGCAGGGTTCGGGAAAGATGTCGGTGGTGGACGGGGTTGCTGGTGCGAGTGCGGGTATCTCAACTGGGGTATCTGGATCTGCGTCGGGTGTTGGATCGGGTATCCTGGTCGGGGTGATATGGATCTGAAACCTTGAGATTGTGGTGGTGGATCTCGTGGTGCCGCTGTATATGCCATCCTCCAACCACTGCTCAAGGTGTTCAGTGGTACACCTTACCGCGTGTCCCAGTGCAAGGCTGTCCATACATCGCTTAACCATCGCGTACATCATATGCACAAATACACACAAATAAACTTAGCGTGCCAAAAAGTTCCTCACAAATTGGGCTGGAACGAGTTCTCACGTAGCAGCTAGCTGGAACATCGAAAATGAAGCATGTCTTACATATCCTACATGATTGTTATACAAGAGTCCGACAACCTATACTTACCATTAAGTGCTTAGAACTTTACCACCCCTCGTACCGACCCAGTAAGACCCATTCGGCCACTCAAACTCGGCAATGCTCTCTTTATACATCTCGATACTATACCCTTCCTTTGGGTTACTCGGAATATTGTACCTCCCCCGGTTGTTCATGGTACACCGGTAGGGAAAGTGTTCATGCAAGTGGTCCGCGAATTCCAATACATTTCGTTCCATCGTCCCGGAAATGGCGACGTAGTCAATCACGCTTAACCTAGGTCAGAGACACTGCTTTCAGCAAAGGGATCGACACAGACCTGAGATGAATAACATATTCGCACAATCCAACGCCACCGGCATGTGGACAAACAGGGACGCCAAACCTCCGAACATGGATTTTCAGCATGTTGTCCGAATGAAAAAGTGAAAGTTTCCTCGTGCTCACTTTGCAGCCATCAGCAACACGCTCAGCACCTCACTGACACCTGCGAGTCTGCAGGAGTCGATCTGGCATACATCGATCGCTTCGGCCTGGAACAATTGCTTAAACACCATACGGTTATGTGCATGTTCCCCGGTCGCAACTCCGATCCCGTACGGTTTGAGTGCCCGCCTGATCGCAGCGTGGCCGAGAGCATCGTCGGGCGCTGTAGGCTCTTCGATAAACCTGATAGTAGAGGATCAAGGGTAAGTTCTCATAATTGGAATGAAAATGAATAGTACAGACCAAGGTTTGATTTCCGCCAATCCAGCCACATACTCTATTGCTTGTGGGACATCCCAAACCTGGTTTGCATCGATCATCAATACAGCACCAGTTGGACCCGCGTTCTTCCCAGCCAGATCTGGGCCTGAAGGATCCTTGAATCCAGACGGGTAATTTGCGGGGTCGTCGATGATAGAACGGATCATCTTGCCCCTGCGCAAGTCATCCTTGAGGTCGGTGCCTACTTTCATCTTGAAGTGGTTGAAACCATTTGCAAGGGCCTCCTTGGTGAGACGGGACACTTTCTCATCTGAATATCCTGCAGAACTACTCAGCAAATCAGCAAAATCAATAGGGTCCTGCTCACCAAGCCAGCCCGCTGATGTGATATATGCTGGATACCTGCGCTTGTTGTGTAAGATGTCGATAATTGAGACATACACCGACAAACCCTTACCCAACTTCGGTCACAAGGGCTTCCCTTTCACGCTTTCCAGCCTCTTTGGCCTTAAGCATCGCAAGTGCCTCTTCGCGTGTTAACACATCCGTGATATAACGGAAGGCAGTTGCGTTTACGAGCTCTTCCTGTGCATATGTTTGTGTGAATTTCAACTGGACAACCGTAAAATAAATGCCACGAACAGGAGTCATATCCACAATCAATTTCCAGAGGGGTTTGCCTCTCGCACGAGCAAACATGTCCCACAAGGCGTTATTCACTGCAGCGGTTGCAAGGTGAATTACGCCCTTCTCTGGACCAATCCTTTATAAAACAGATTCTCAGTATGACCACAGATACGAAGGTAACATAAAATGGATCAGAAAGAAGCAACTATGCCATACGTGACAGCCTAGCATCGATTCAGCGGAACGTTCGAGCACTCACCATCGCAGCTGCGAGTCGGAGCACATCCAGTCCCAAGCTTTTCCCATATTTTCAAAAAAGCTCTCGGGATCCCGTCCAACCAATCGTCCAGCAAGTTCCCGGATCGCATGGCAAACCTATCGCGCGAGGCAGGCAATGATCAGTAACATATCCAACAGGACAGAAAGCAATACAACGATAACTAGATCATCTATCAAAACTTGTGGCGAAGATGTATGTACATGTCAAAGAGCTGATTCCTGTTCACTCACAATGTCGGTACCACGACCAATGGTAAACGTCATTCCATGACCGATAAGCCCACCGTCGGTGTATATGGTAACATATGCTGAACTATAATCGCAATCTGTATTCCTGAGGCACGTGCGATGTAGAAGAACATCTGAATCACGACATAGGCATCGGCTCACATCGCATCAGTGCCATCACCCGTCAAGGATGTGGGAAATCGAATATCTATCATCGACGGCAAACAAGATGTGAGCGATAGCGGCATATACACAGGGGAAGCTCACCATGCGTTTCGAAATGTGTGATTCTGGTCGTCATCGTAAGAGTGTGTCGTGTTTAGGGACGAAGTTGGTATGAGCGACAGAAATGAAAGCGGACGATGCGGCGCCTAACTCTACCTGTATTTATGGAGCCTTGTGGATGGTACTGAGATGCTCCACCGGTGCGAATATTGACCCTGGATGACCAGGTGATGATAGACACATGCAGGGAAACATCACAAGACAATGATAATAAACTTGGTCAATATATGTGCCGCCACTGCCAGCCTGCCAGTGGGTAAACAAGTCGCACCCCGAACTTGCATTCTCGGCCCGCCGGTCCGCACGACGCAGTCTGTACTATCCCGAACCCCTTCACTCACTTTACATTACTTTCAAGGGGCGGATTGGGCCTTGATCTGTCTCTAGTTCTACTCAGACTGGCCCTGCTCTCAGTCTAGGACTTTGCCCTCGACAGGAATGAGGGCAGTCGGTCCCAAATCCAATGAAGGCTTCCGTTTGAAGCTGGTGAGACCTAACTCCACCCCCATCAAGTGTATTATTTACCGATTTCTTTGCATGACAGTTGGCGTTTGTCGTTTCCATTATGATGAGTAAAATCAGCGGTCAACACTTGTTACCGTCACAGAATGGGATTTATTGGCCTCCCAGGCGTGTCGGTGGCCTTCAATTATAATTATCATCACCACAACCGCTGTCAAAGCCTCAGAAGCCCGTATGTAAATCGAGTGCATGCTTTGACCAAGTTTGAAGACTCTTGCCATCTGGGATCTGAGCTTGACTTGAGCTGCCAGTACATGTGAAGGTAGTGGCCGAATAGCTGAACACGAGATCGACTGACCTGCTGTCGACACGTCACCGGAATACGTACTTTGTGAATATGTCTGTGACAAGACCATACCAGTTAACAACGCCAGCATGCAGTAATGTGCGATCGCATGGGAGTAGGAACTACAGAGCACAAAGATGAGATAAAGACATAAAATGAGCGACATATCGGGGTAAGATCAGTGAAGGTTTTTGTCGGCACAAGGCGTGAATGGAAATTGATGGTAAGGCAAAGGAGCTGGCAGTTACCCGGATATACGTCCGTCATTTTATTCCAACTCTCCCCACTACCCATCGAATTAGCTCTCAGCACCGATTTGACAAACATTCTCCTCCAAACTTTGCACCACGCAGCCTGTGCACTCAGTTCACATCCTCGAGGGTGTCTTTCTTCTCTTCGGCTGCAGCCTGCTCGCCCTCAACATCAAAGTTCTCGACGAGATCAGGCACATCATCATCATCATCATCAGCGGCACCGGCGTTGGATGGCCTCTGTTGTCCCTGCTGGATGGCCTGGTATGATTCCGCAAGTTTACGGAGCGATGCCAGCGAGTCAGGGCCGAGTTGGTTCAAGATACCAGGGACGAGCTCAGTCAGCTCCTTGACGTGGCCAGTTCCGTAGATCGCAAACGTGTTGGCGGAGACCGCGGCATGTACTACACAAGGCAAGGAGAAAAACTCAAATTAACACGGATCTTATCTGACGGGACGCCGAGCGCGAGCTTATCTACTCGCAAGCGACGTAGAAATTCGTACACACCTTTTGGGGCCGTGAAATGCAGCACGTTTCCATCTTCCCTGAACATATTAACCTCCTCTACACCAGGAATAGGCTGCACATTGAGTTTCTTGAGGGCGCCTTGAAGTTTTTTGTCATCTTGTGCGGCAGAGGGCTTAGTCTTCCGGACAATTTTCCGGCGCATGGTCCCTTTACCACCTGCAACGCGTCATCATGTTAGCCTTGAGTACACATATGCCAAGAAGGAAGAAGGAATGGAAGCTGCTAATTCCGCGGTTTGAAGGAAAATACTCACCGATCCTGTTGGCTGCAGCCTGCGCCTGAAGTTTGGCCAATTTTGCTTGATCCATGATGTTTTGCGGCGAGGGTTCACGATACCCTTGGTGATGCGACGGCGGTGAAAAGTTGCAGACTAAGGTTTACGCATAAACATGTGTACACAAACGCTAGTACCGCGGTCCTGAGTTTGTACCACAAATCTGTACGTATTTGGGCACTTTCACCCTGACACACGTTTGGAGGGGGATTCCCCAAGGTAATCAACGATACAACCCTAACTTATCCTTGGAATTAACATCAACTCCGTTGGAAAGCTTTTGGAAGTACCAGATACCCAGAGATGACTATTACATTTCATATCCGTCCGGCTACAGTAGATGACGTGGTGAGCACATAACGCATTGTTGATGAGCTCCGTTGTCAGAGCTGATAAGATCAATGACTCAGGATGCCATGCTTAAGTTGGTTCTAGATCTTGTAGGTAATCGCCTCGCCTCAAGGATCTTCATGTGCTGCAACTTCCCACTATTTATCTAGGCGACATATGAAAACGAACCCGAGTCCGCAAGGGCTACCCCTGCTCTGGTAGGTCCTTCAACACGTCGCGGAGTCATACTCACATGCCGGCAAAGTTTCGAGAAAACATATTCGAAAAGGAATATGCACACACCCTCCTCGCGTTTGATGGAACGCCCGAGGCACCCGGAATAGCATTGGGCATGGCACTATATTTCTTCAATTTCTCAACATGGACCGGCAAGCCTGGCCTCTTCGTGCGTCCAAAATTTGATTTAACTACGCCCCACCGCGACGCTGCCTATTTGCTAATATTTCACGTACAGCTTGAGGACCTGTATGTATCCCCGGATGCGAGAAATCAGGGTGTTGGCAAAGCCCTTTTCGCGGAGCTGGGTAAGGTAGCACAGGAGAAGGTAACATCACACGCTTCTTTCCGAGGACCTTACTGATGCAGCCTCTGGCAACAAGGACTGCGCACGCCTTGATTGGTCGGTACTCAAGGCAAGTCACACTTAGCTGGATCGTGGCCACCAGTGTTCCGCCGGATTAACGTGTCTTGGTACTTTTGTATCATTCTTTCATACAGTGGAACACTCCATCGATCGCATTCTATGAGAAAGCTTTGGAGGCCAAACCAATGGAAGAATGGATGGGTATGCGGCTGGAGGAACAGGGGATCGAGAATTTGAAGAAGCTTGCCGACCACACGGCCCGAAAGACTTGAGAAACAGGGTCTTCTGTATCCTGGTCAAGCACTGACATAGGCACCGTTGCGCAATGCGATGTCAGGGTGTCCCTGTGACGCACGAACACCAAAAGACTATCGGGCCTCGGGCACAATGGATGCGCAATACAAGTGGTAAATGAGTCATATATTAATCCGACGGCACACAAGGCGCACGAGTGCAGGGCCAGTAAATTGAGAGCACGACTTTGTGTGATGTAAGCTACACCCCGTCGTAACTAGCCCCACCAGCCTGACAAGATGAATGTGTGAGGCCGATGATATCTCCCGCTCTATATTTTATTAGACCGCTCACCTTCCGCAGCTTCACCACAATCGGATCCTCCTTTAAATCGTCCTTTTCCCGAGCGGGAACCTCAATAGAGTAGACACGCAACACCTGCTTGACATCGGCTGCATGGACGGAGATCTGCGAGACCATACAGCAAAGAGTCGTGTCAGAACTAAGTACTAAATCATCGCTGTCATCGAATCGCCGCTGAAAGGCAATGCAGGCGCAGGCCGCCGCCACCGCGTGTGTTTTTTAAAGTTGGAAAAAGCACGGTATTCCATATACGCCGCAGCACACGTAAAGAAACAGACTAGGGACTGACCTTGGCCTTTCGCATCACTTTGCACCCAGGACCGATCCACACTACTAGAATGAATTTCTCCCGTTGAGATTCCTTGTCATTGGAGAAGGTGACGCGAACGTATGCGTAAGACGCTTTGGAATCGGCAAGTGCATCGCGTAACTCGGCGAGACCACCCGTTCCCGTCTGTGTGACTGTTAGCTTGTCAGAGCGGTCAGACTAAGCGTGTGATCATCGTTGGGAGGACCTAGACGCATCAAGATAATCAGACCCGTTTGGAAACATAAACTCTGACCTCGTAGTCGAGCAAAAGCCAGTTAGTCTCGGATTTGTCGGAACGAACATCCTGGTAAGCTGTAAGGATCAGCACCACGCTGCTGGTTAACCCAATTTCACTAAGCGATGGCGCTGTAACATCGCAGACTAACCTTCGTCGATTTTGGGATCGGATAGGTCGGCCATCGGGTATGATCAAGCGCGATAAATCGAATACAAATCTTTGCGGAAGGAAGGAGGGGAAGAGAACAGGCTAATACGATAAGCTGGGAACTGATGGATGGTGGCTTCCTTCCTAGGAGATGGATTGAAAGTCGAAGCACTCACGAAACCACTCGGCAAGTACCGTGACAAACCGCCTGCCAATTTCTAGGTTTGAACTTTGCACAACCTTGCTACATTTGCATCAACCGTGTAATCATGCAGGCCGTCCAGTCTACAATGAGGTTCAACTATTATCAGTTGACATCGCTACTTCGTACACCTTCACACCACGCGCAGTCATGGCTTCACAAAAGCTCGCTCTATAGATACTATTCCACTACCAATGAGCCAAAGAAAAGGGACTGGAGACTGGCTGGACACCCTGCGCCTCTATCCTTAACGGAAGATGCAGAGGGTGAAACCCTCGACTTGAGCGAAGATGAACCACCCCCGAGGCGACGGAACCGCGCGCCGACGGAAGACACACCAGAGGAGTGGAGGCGCCACCGTCTCGCCATAAAGGAGGCTTTTCCTCAGGGGTGGTCTCCTCCACGTAAATTATCTCGCGAAGCCATGGACGGTCTGCGTGCCATGCATATCTACGACAAGCGCACGTTTTCGACGCCGGTGCTTGCAGAGAAGTTCAAGATTAGCCCCGAGGCTGTCCGTCGCATCTTGCGGAGCAAGTGGGAGCCATCGAGAGAGCAACGAACTAGATTTGCAGAACGGGAGCGACGTTCGAGGGAGGAACGGAAGATGCAGAATAGGCTTGAAGAGAAGAAGCAGAACATGGAACTGATTTCTGAGGCTGCGAAGCCAGAGAAACCCAATCGGAGAGAGGAGCGGCCAAAAGGGATTAATTCGAAGGACAGGTTATACTTTGGTTGACAAAATTACCGGGATCGACGGATTGGCATTGCTCAATGTGCACGTCTCGTTCACGCCTGCACGTTTATCACAAAATCATCAGAGGACTACATGCAACAAGTCCGATGTGTCAAAGTTTTTACAAAGAGAAGGAGCATCGTATTGCTACATGGGGATTGTCATACAGGCATATTACTTCTATCTAACCTAGATTATTAAGTCACATATACGTCTAGATATCTAGCAAACGAAAGGTCGGGGAAAGGGAGCGACGACGGGTAACGAGGTACGTTATAAACATAGTATCGGAACCGGTACAGTTTTGAAATGAAGTATAAGGTAGATAATTTATGTGTCCAACGGGTCTGTGACGAGAACCTGTGGGTAATGTAGATCGAAAAAGGCCGAACACGATCAAAAGTTTGTTGGCAGAGTGAGAAGCATTGTCCAAAAAGTCAAGTCCAGCTTGGATCACAGTGAAAGCACGGATTTCTCATGTTTCAGATAACACGAGCCTTGTTCCGGTCGGCAGAGTAGGATATCGTTCCAGTTGGGTTGGGGGGGCGTGTCAAGTTGTTCGCCTTTCTTGTCGACAAGGGAGTACCGGAAGCCAAGTAGCATCATGGAAGTGACAAGCTTGAGCTCAAGTCTGGCTAAGCGCTGGCCAAGACAATGCGTCTTTCCTTTATCGAGAAATTAGGTTTGCCGACAGGCGCACAATCGACAATGTGGCTTACCTCCTCCCCATCCCACGTAACCGAACGGAACCGTCGCTTCCTCGCGGCTAGGATCAAACCTCCATGGATCAGGGTAGAGGTCCGGATTGAGATGAACGTCCGAGAAAGGATATACTACATATGCCCCTGATGGGATAGTCTTTCCGTCAATCGTCACATCAGGTCCAAGATTTCGGCGCATGGCGGTATGGGGCTGCGCAATCCTGAGAGTCTCGCGAATGAGAGAATCAAGAACGGGAGTCTCGGATTCCCAAGCCTCCAGTGGAATGGACGAAAGTTGTTGCGACAAAGAGTGGGAGACGTTAGGGGAAACGTAACGTGCCAGGAGCTGCTCCACTTCAGTGATTACTTCATCCTTCGACTCATGTTCACCAAGGTAAGTGATGAGCCACGAAGCTGTTGTTCCAGTTGCTCTCGCACCAGCAACTAGCAGACCCAAAATAAACTGTTGAAACGTTAGATGTCGGAACGCCCAAGCTCAACGGAAAAACGTACACCGACAATTACAAGCCTCTCGTCTTTTTCGTCAAGGAGCATCTGCAGAGTGTCAGGTTTGGATATTCCGCTACGCTCCCGTTCATCAATGGCCCGAACGATAATGTCGTAGATTTTTTTGGTCGCCCAGAGCTTCTTAAGCATGCTGGGCCCGGGTAGCCATGGAAGTAAGACAGTCGCAGGCGTTGTCCCACTGTCCAAGGTGTCGTAGAGTTCTTTGAGATGCGCTACTTGTGCAGAATCATCTGCTAACTCCTCGCAAGAGAGTGATCGTACAGTAATTTGGAATAAAAGCTGTAGTGCATACAGTCAGGTATTGCACGAGACTAACAAATCCAAAGACCAACTTCATAGATTTTTTCGAATGGGTCAAATGTTCCTGATGCCCCCCACGTTTCCATCACCCTTCGGCAATCCTCCAACATGGGTGCAATGACTAGTGATGATCATAAGATGAGGATGAGATAGAATAAATGAATGGATAAACGCAACGTACGACGACTAAGGTGCTCATTTCGCTGAACGAAGGAGAGACGCTTATGAATCTGTGCAATGCGCTTGGTCTGAAGGTTAGAAGTCACCCCTTTAACGACGGGGATCTAAATAGAGTCAGGATTGGTGAACATGACATCGATTACAGAGGGAGGTACTGACGGCTCCGGAAAGCATTTTAAATCCTTCAGTAAGGTCGAAGTGCTTGTTAGAGAAGAACGATTTCCGGGCTGACTCTCCGGAAACAACAATGACTGTTTCCTGCAATGATCACAGTGAGTTATCACTGAAGAAGATTTGCTACCACGGTGCTTACTCGGAGCAAGTTGAACTGGAAGAGGGATTGCCCAGTTTGGCGGAAACCATTGTTCAGGAACTCGAAGCGTCGGCGGAAGAATGGGGCAATGGCGAGGAGGTGAGAGCCAGGGAGAAATACTGGGGCGCCGTCAACAGCGCTATCTTTTTGGGAACCAATACCGAAGACAAGAAGAATAAAGAGAACAAGTAAAGCGAGGGCCACCTGGGCCTTCAGGCTAGAAAGAAGAAATGCGTCGGCAGCGGATTGTAGGCCGACCGTATACATGATACAAGCTGTCGGACGCGAAAGATAATACTTGAGGACGGCAGCGAAAACCAGCGTGATGGCGCGGCTTTATATGCCACCTCAAGTCCATGGCTCATCTTCCGTGCACATGCGAACCAACACGCTGCCTCACCATGTATGCACAATATGAGTGCCTTTCGGTGTTGATCTTGATCGACAGATCTTGGAATGGCAATTGGTCACGGTGAGAAAATTCGGTTCCGCAACCCAAGGGGCGGTGAATACGTAATCCAACCTTGCGTATGTACGTCTGCGCTGTCTGTCGGAGACGATGACGACGCTCTGCAGTGTAGCCTAACGTACTTTGTCTTGTACGTCCTGTCCATTATAGTGCAATTCCTTAACCATCATTGACCGCCAGAGATACTGCATCCGGCCCTGCATCGCAGCACTCTTCAATACCTAAAAAATAAATCTCGGCTGCCTCGAGGTCTTGGTGTGGCTTTGCACATACTCGTCATCATCCGTCGGACGCCGATGGAATAGAGCCTCGATCCCCATTCACAACAAAATCTATCTGTCGTCTAACCCCACGTCACCTTTGTAAACACATGTCGCGAGGACTCCCGCATCGCGGTCTCCGAAGGTATACACTCAACCTGTCAATTGAAATGAGGATGACCAAACTTCCATTATGCTTACGGATACACCCTGCAACGTGGATTTTGTCTCCGCGCTAATGACTCCGCCGGAGCCGTGAACCTGCTGGGCAAAGACCCGCCATTGAGGCATGTTCCGACAAATTTTTCCCAGGCTGCCCACAGCGCAACATCA
This sequence comes from Suillus clintonianus, assembly GCF_016758775.1. NCBI lineage: Eukaryota > Fungi > Basidiomycota > Agaricomycetes > Boletales > Suillaceae > Suillus > Suillus clintonianus. Next base: position 224,010 of record NW_024539268.1, on the reverse strand, counting down.
GCATGTCACAATTTCCATCCGTCCAAGCCCAGAATGCCAGTGATCGAAGGCAGTCAATACACACATCCAGTGAGCCAGAGCGGCCAGGACCACACAGCAGTGAAATATTTGATGCGATGCGAAGAGCAAGTCGAATTTCCCTGGAGCCAGGCGCTCCGGTATGCGATTAGCGCTGCGCGGGGATGAACCATGCAGACGTCAGGCATATGTGTGGAGGGCGGGAAATGAGGTCCTACGCACTAAATCAACGCGCCCGTGATGTATAGGCCGCCTGATGCGAGCAGCCAACCAAAACCCATCTCGGAAAATAGCTTGGATGTTCCATGCGATACCAATAAGTGAGCCACCGGGACCACAGCAGACAATCCGAGACCAATGAAAACACCGGTTCGTGCACCTCGATGCGTTGGTTTTGCATATTCAGGGTTTAGAACGATATATGCCGCGCCTTAAAACGTGTATTGGTAAATGACTTGTAATGTACCGGTATCAATGAACAATACTGACCTGCACCAACTAGAGCGATGGAACATAGATAACAGGCTTGCAAGGCTGGTTCGCAGTAGAATCCATAGTACAGGCATGGTACAAAAGATCCGACGGTGAGGACTACAGAAGGATTCATCGAAATGAGACAGAAGTGGGGATACCTTCACTTACCGACGATCCCTGAATAATCCAGTGCATGGCATTGGGTCGAAACCTGTGATTAATTTCGAAACGTGAGTCAGATCGTGCAGTCGCAACTTTGAGAAGGGCTGACCTGTTCCGAATGGCAAGTGGCGGTGTGGAACATGGCACTCGCAGTGAGGCAGAACACGGCAGAGAGTAGAAAAATACTGAAGGCAGAGGTGTCCAGCCAAGTGGTAGTGCTATACGCCAAGATATATTGCCCGCGAAATGTCACCAGAATCCAGAGAAAAAGCACAGCACCAGCCAGATGGCTGAGGATGTTCACTGGAAGCTGCAATGAATCGCGTCTACTTAAGAGAACAAGAGACTTACCAGTTTCGTTATGGGGATCTGTTCAGAACAAAATCGATGAACGACAAAAAAAAGTGGCGACTCGAATGTTCTCACAACTGTAGATAGATGCAATGCAGCCTGACCAACAGTTTTGCACTCTAGTAGCACAACAATCAATCAATCATCCGCATTGCAACAAGGAGGGTTGTACCCGTCGATGACCAGTCTTACCGTCTGTAGCCCGTTAAAATGTACTCGTTATCCCTCTGCCATTCCGGTATTTCGTGCCAGGAAAGCGTCATCCGCTGCTTGTCGGGACCAATTTGCGCAAGTGGTTGTCCAGGTCCATTCTGGACCTGGTTGCTGAGGTCGCGCTTGCGTGTCTTGAGCTCAGACATAGTATAACAACGACTTCGGGTATCGAGCTTGAGAGCACAGTCGATGCAGGAAGTTGCAAGTGAAGTCCAACTGTGTGACAGGCAACAACATGACCCCGATTTACACTCGCCAGTCACATTTGATGCACGTGGAGAACAAAGTACAACTCTCGGCCACGGAGCGTCCTCACATGGAAACCAAGGATGTCATCGATGCCAGTACCGTCTCGATTTCGATGAACCCCAATTTACAGGCTGTAGCGGAGCGCTCATCATTCAAATCGACTTCGGCCATCGTCAGTCTTTGTTAATTATCCCCGAGTTTCGTCATCAAATCCATGACCATAAGGCTCTTGTTCTAGGATGGGAAACTCAGCATCAAGGCCGCTTCAACCTTTCTGGAACCTCTTAGGTTTGAACCTTCCTTTACTATAGAAGGAGAAGGCTCTTCTTCGCCAGTGGTGGCTGAGCGAGCGGCGAGCGCGCTGAGGCTTTTGGAGGGCATTAGATAGGGTTAGGGTTCCAAAGTCACCATATATGGCAATAAGTTTCCACAACCATTTTGAAGTTGAGCGAGATCGGAAGTGAGATTTGAATTCACTGCGCAGTGCGCATGATGTTACGAAAGTCCTTCAAATTCGTCACGTCATGTTGCCCTGGCCAGCGCCCTGTACTACGCGGCCCAAGGTCGCAGAAACTTTGTTTCTGTCAGTTCCCTTTGACACATTTCACGTCCGTATACGAAAGCTCTCGGTCGTAGACACGTCGCCGAAGGCCCGAGTCAAATATTATTCAGCGCTCAGCTGTGTGCGGAATGTTGTTGACGTCAACCCAACGTTAACCAGCGGAAGTGGACTGACCACTCACTTCCCACTCACCAAAAAGCGCTTGCTCACAGAAAAGAGGTTCTCGATATTAGCCCTCCTCTCCTTCGTCGAGGCTGAAATACATTGTATGCCTTGCTAATATTATTACATGATGGAAAAATGAGCGTAATGTAGGTCCAACACACGGTGAGAATTGAAGTAAACAGCCGAGGCGACGAGTCTGATATTCCACACAGCAAATAACTAAGAGATGAAGACTTTCTTGAGTGCGCTGAACTCGCACGTTTGGACAGTCAGCGGGCAAGTGACCATGCCATTGTGCTTCGCTGCCATATCTTCCAGTGCCTGACAGCAGAACGTGAGTATCAGGTGACGGCACGCAGATGTTGGTGTGAGAGATATACCTCTCTCGAGTACACTTGACCATTGGGAAATACCATGGGCATATTATCCTCGTCCATAATCTTGCCGCTAATTCGACAAACAATGGTGGAGTTGGCGTGGTGGCTGAACGGAACTTCTTGAGCCAGAGTGTTTATGCTAGGATCACACACCGGGCAGTCGACATTGTGGGATGAACTGTCGTTGCAGGAAGGCAGCTTCAGTGAAGCAAGACCAGAATAGATAGCAAGGTTGAGAAGAGGTTCAGTGGGTAAAGAGTTCAGATTGTAGATGGCAAGCCGAAAGGCTTGAATAAGATCAAGCCAGCGGGAGTCGTCATACAGTCTCTGCAAGGTCCAATGAGATACAAATGCAGGTGGAGCAAAATTATCTTACGCGATACGGGCCACACGTCGTAGAAGGTCTTATTGCAAGTAGAGTGGCAGCCTGCATAATCTGTGGGAGATGTGTTTCTTGCCATGACACAAGATATTTTTTCGAGTATGCCATGGCCTCCGGCTTCTTCTGATCGCGCGCTAACTCGATATACTCTTGTAAGCGAAGTTCAAATTCAAGCGTGCTCTGCGGAAGAATCAAAACGATTTCATAGAGATCACATTATCGCAGCGTTCAGTTGCACCTTAATTTTCCGCAACGCCGTTTTGTTCTCGCTACACCATGCCAGTGCTTCAGTGCAACTGTGTTTGGAAAGTGCCAACTCGATTCTTCGGATATCTGTGAACAGATCAATGTCCACAAGGGTCTAGTGCAAGCGGTAGGCGCCATGAGTTGATGTGAACACTTTGCGGAACAACAAACCTCGATGTTCTTGTCCTGTGCCAGTGTCCGTGCTGTATTTTCCCGTCCAGTCCGGAGGGCCCAGTCAACAAGCCATCTGTCAAGCCGCGTGTCCGCCCACCGCGAAAAATCGAGGCTACTGGTGGTTTGCAGGGTCTCTACCGCCATGAGATGCTGTAGCCTCTCCCGAGTGACATCAAGGGTGGGTTTTCCAGCGGTATCCTGCAGTTCGGAAAGCTGCGCATAATACCCACTGATGTGAAATGAGAATTGAGTTAGCAAATAATTCCGCGTACCTTGCGCTTGAGGTTCTCCACCCGACCTATCATCCCGTCTACGCTCTTGGCAGCATCCTCGAGGTTGACCTCGCGGCTCTTGGATCGTTTTAGTAGGTCATTTGAGACAGTCTGGACATTTCCGAGCTCGCGCTCTATATTCCGTTGTGTCGCACGAAAGACCTTCCGATAGTTTTCATAAGGGACCTGACGAAGTGTGATTGTAGTGAGGTCATTGAGAATTGCCATGTGTCGCTGCGTACCCGTGCAAACGGCTGCTCGAACAGCAATACCCCATCAGAATTGAGCTTTGTTGAGCTCATATCAATAGTATAAGAACCTGTCTTTGAGGCCTTGGCTCGTCGGGTTGGTGTTGGTAGGGGATCGGGATAACGTGCTATCGTGTATTATTACTCCCACGTGACCTGAAGGGCTTTAGTAATATCACAGTATTACTGCTACTTGGTACTGGGAGTGACCGGGATCACACTGAGTATGATCAGAAGGTAACTGAGACTTGATTCTGGCGGCGAGTTACTAATTATCAGAGTGGAAGGGTGGCCAGTCATAATATTAGGGTGACTATGGACACTCCGACGGCAGCGATCAAAGCAACGGCGGCAGGCTTTCACTGCCCCTGCGTAACTTAACCATATTGTCCTGGGCACAGCTGCGGTATTCCGGGCAATAAAACAGCTGGAGAACGAGAACTTGTGGCGAATGCACTGAGAGAACAGCAGCGCACGGAGACACGGCAGAGGGCTAACTCTCATTACCCAATATTCTTACGCGAGCCCCTGTCACATCACCGCGATAATGAGGTCTTGGTGGAGCAGCCGCAAAATAGCAATTCTACCATCCTATCAAGAGAGGGGGGACCGAGGGGATGCCGTCCAGGCTCTTGGCAAGTTGCGACGGAATATTTGTCATACACACATTTCCGCATACCCCACGCTCAAAAAATCGGCGGCAAAGTCCCCTTTGCACACGTCGCGTCAATCACCGCCATCAAGGCCCCAGCGACCACCCCCTTTATCTTATTGCTTTTAGTTGGCTTTAATGCTTCACATACTTGTGATATCCATATGCTGTACTACGGACGAGCTACCGTACATTGCTGTAGGATTATTACCCTGCATGTATTTTCTACAGTAGGCAAGAGTCTAGCTAGCAACAAACAAGCTCTCAAACAAAAGGCGTAATCATCAATCTCGCCGCCTTCCGTCATCCCGTGAGCCCCGTCTCCATGCCATAAAATCTCGAATTAAGGCCACCACAAGAGGAACAGATATAGATGCGAATAGCGGCGTGTACACCGCATACTTGTGTTCAGCAGGAAAGTACAGCAATGCCAGCATCCCCGGATTAAAGAAAGCGCGTGATGCCATAGATAATGCCTTACTAGACCATCGTAGAGCAAGCGCCGGCGAGGCCACGGCGGTGCGATAGGCCTGCATTGTTTGAGCACAGTCTTCATTAATATGACATCAGATGCAGAACGGACCTCGTGGAGCGATGCAAGGGCATCTAGGACATCATCTCGTACCACTTGCCCAACAGGCATGTTATTGATCTGATCCACGAGCTTCACAATGCTGTGTAATGTGTCCTGGCTGCCTTGCACGTTCTGCAATGCACGACGCCGGAGCAAAGTATCTAACTGCCAGTCAGATAGAGCGGAGCTTTCTTCCATGCTCAGGCCGAGAGGAACGGGTGGCACGCCTAAAAGAGCAGTGAGCTGGGTGGCAAAATTGCGGAAAACTGGTTTTAGATCGTTATATGAAAGATGCAACGATGAGGAATCGAGTTCATTGTTGAGGATGAAAATGCTGCCCCATTGTGGCAAAAGGAAGGAGTTCTGATTTGTTGGACGACCTATCGGTAAGTCAGAAATGACCACAGGTGGGTATACGCGAAATTAACCTTCGCCGTCAATTATCTTCAAGGGTGAGTGGGTCTCAGAAGGAACGAAGAGAACGAAATGGAGAACAGGATCATTTGAGACGCCAGATGCTACGATAACTGGTCAGGCATTGACATCGTTGATCATAATGTAGTACTGACAAAGTGTCCATTCGGCAGAGTTGATAAATACCGTCAAGTCCTCCTGAGTAAGCCCTGATGCTTCAGTGGTACCAAATGCCAGGCGTTTCGGCTCAAAGGCTAATGGCGCATGATACTGAACTTGACTTTCGACTGTAAAATTGTGCAAAGTAGAGAGTCGAGACATGAGCGGAAATATGAATTCTGATAAAGTGTCTTTAGAGTCGGTCTCAAGATACAGGAGCCATAAGGATTACCCGCGAGCGCAGTTTGTACATCCCATGTCTCTACAAATCGATTGGGGGTTGCGTCTTCGTTCAGAAGCGTGAAAGCGAGACGATAGTGATCTGAGTATTGAACGACGCGCTGTGAATGTGAAGTGCTCGACTCTGGAGGGGCGATGAGGTCGGACAATATAGAGCTTAATCTTGTTGCTAGTGTGAGAGCAGTCGAATGCATTTCAAACCAACCCACTCTCCTTGACTCACCTGACTGCGCGTCGGTCTTGCTCACCCGCAAGTGTCTTGAATGGGCAATTGAGGTCTGTTCACCAAGAGCAACTGTATATAGGCTAGATATTTTATCGGTGACTACAGTAACACATCAAATTTCCCTGACCACTAGAACAATTTTTGCGAGCGCACACACCTTCATCATTTCTGTCTTGTAGGCGAAGGTCGACGCCCCTCCACCTTCCAGGTTCATTTATCGCAGAATCATGAAGTGATGTATGAACTTGAGAGATTAGGTTGGTATTTTGTTGGATAATGGACGCATCAAAATGAACAGTGATAGGGAATACGATGTTGTTTTGAACTAGTGCTCGTATTTGACTGGTTGGAAGTGCAAGTCTCTCGATACTCGTCAAATGCCACCAGAACGGGAAAGCGAGAATAATGATGATCCAATATGAGGCCAAGACTGCTCTACGGATCCAGTCTCTTTCGAAGCTAAGTTTCCGAGGATCCTTGAAGCCAGAGCTCGCGAAAGCAGCAGAGTTCATCGTAGTACTTAACAGAGCCTCCGAGCAACAACAACATCGACCCGCAGATGGGGGGTCGGAGTTTCAATCCCTTCTTGCTAGAGATCACTCATCTACTTCAAGCGTTTACTTCGACTGAGCGTCTTCGCTCCCGACCGTATCAAAGTTTCAACATTCATGTTCGATAACTGACCTTCACTTGCTTTCAAATAGTTCTGCAGATATTCTGGGTACCGCGACGCACTAGGCTTATTTTCAACCCGACTTCTCTTCCTGTGACAAGTGTTGCACCTTGGAGGTCCAAACTCTCACAAGCATGACTTCTCCAAGCTATGAAATGTCTAATTTTGCTAACCCTTCGCCTCCACATGACATACGACGCTCTCTAGGTGGCAGTTTCTCATCTGTATACGACGTAAGTTCTCGTGAGAGTCGTACTTTCTCGGGTCGTTCAAATACCCTCTTTCTTAGTCGCCTTATTCTACTGCACGTCGAAGATCTCCGTCTCCTGGTCCATCTTCGAGGAGATACGCCCCATACGATAGTTATATCCCCCGTGGGGGACCTAGCTATCGTAGTGATGATCATGCGAACAATTACAGGCCAAATACATGGAGAGCAGAACGCTACAACAGCCGCAGTCCATCCCCAGATCGTTACGACCGGTCTCGTCCTATGGAACCGCGCTTCTGGGATTCCGGTTCCCGCTGGCAGTCGACTTGGCCAGATCGAAGATCCTCTCCGAGCCCACCACCACTACGGGAAAAACTTCGCAGAGATACCATGGCAGAACGAATGTTTGAGCCATCAGAGTCCTGGAAACAATCACACGTCGATCGATCCTCCCGATACGAAGTGTTTGTCCATTTTCGTGTCACTTGATATTTTCTCTCATCATCATATATAGGTTGGAGCCCCCAAATCCAAGGTTTCCGGATTATCGTGCCCGTCCTGCACGAGATTACTCTCCTGAGAAGTCACCAACGTATCCTCCCGTTCATGGTGATACTTATCGTCCTTACCCTGGTGGTCAAAGCTACCGAGAACCACACGTACCTGTTCGGTCAGATTCATACAGACCACAATATGACGATAGGCGGTCCCCGCACTTAGGTGATAAACCGAACGCAGATGCTTACTATGCGCGTCGACCATCCAGTCATTATGATCATGATGACACCCGGTCTTCGACTTCCATTGCTAGCACACCGCCTCGCCATGCCGTTAACTCTCCTCCCCCAGACCCACCTATCACCGATCGTGATGCCCGCAGACATTCACCATCTTGCAGACGTGCGTCACCCGCCCATTCCGTAGCACGATCTAGAGCATCCTCGATATCTTCCGAACCCCCACTTAAAAGATTAAAGTCGAGATCTTCATCCCGATCATCTGCTTCTTCTCGAGATGATGAATCTGCTGTCTCCGCGCGTAATGGTCTTAAGGATATCGTGTCATCGAGACCACATCGAGCTAGCACAATTCAACAAGCACCCATGCATGTGTTGTCGCGAGGTCCTGATCGACCTGGTTTCACGCCGAACACTTCTGCTGGAAAGGGTTCTATACACCCTGAGCCTCTACCCCATGAGTTGCCGCACGTGGGTGCCAAACCGGTCCATCCTATGATGAACGGTGAGCTTAATGGTCCGCCTTTGGCATCGAACTTCCCGCGTTCTCCACCAAGTTTATTGTCAGGAGAAGGTACGGCGATTCATTTTGCTTGTCGATAACCTGAAGGCGTATACCAATTTTAGATATTGAGATGTCTCCTCCTGGGCTTATTTCTTCTCATGCTCTCCCTAGTGACGTGGACTTCGTTTTTTTGGGAGATTCAGCTGGCAAAGGGACTGAAACGCAAACCAACCAAACATCCCCTCTTTTCGTTGAAGTGCATGCCCAGCCCGTTAGTCCGGCTGTGCCCAGTCCTGCTTTGAAATCCGTGGGGGTGGCTGTCAATGACTCGCCGGCGTCCGCGACAGTGGCTCCTTCACCAGAATCAAGAACGTCGGAGAAAGATATTGATGCCGACTCCCCACGAACATTATCAGGAGACACTCCCTTGCTAAAGTCTGTTCCACAAATCATTACTACCAAGTCGGCTGGCAGTCCATCTCATGCCGAGGCAAGAGAACAATCTTTGACTCCTGCACTTGACGTAGAACAGCCCGCAACGTGGTTTTATGGTCGTCCATCTTTTGCAGATTCGGCCGCGAAAGCCCTCCGTTTTGTAGTCCTAACGAGGCTTCAATGTGATCGTCAGACGCGCGATGAGCGTGTTGTTCCGGTTCTTAGGGCCAATCGGGCGATTCGCGAGCCTTCTCTGCCTTCGCCAATTGACGCGCAAGACAAGCTGTTTCAGGAATTTGCAGCTGATCCAAGTCATCAGGACAGACTGGCTTCTCAGTCCGTCAGAACGTCCTTAACAGCGCACTTCCTAGAGCGAGAAACAGCCCTTCAGGAAAAGCAGCGGAAGCTGAGAGAAGAGTATCTTGAACTACATCAGCAATGGATAGCCCAATGTGCTCGGCTCGATAACGTGTCAAAAGGCGGTCTACCTGAGGAATTTATGCCAGCTTCTGCGGGCGGCAGGTCAACCAGACGATCGGCTGCCGTTTTGGGCGATGCTGTTCGCTCTGATCTCGAGATGGAGCAGATCATTGCGAATCTTGGGATGGAGGAGCTGACGGATCCAAGTTACTTGGCGATCAAGAACGTCGCAAAGATACCGGATATGGTTTCTGTCGTCGATGGCTGTGGACCATACTATTACGACGATACGAACAATCTCGCGGACGACCCCGCGGAGTTCTACAGCTCATCTTCGGCTCTTGACCTCTGGACGGAAGAGGAGCGCATTGTCTTCAAGGAGAAATATGCTGCCCATCCGAAGCAATTCGGACTTATTGCTCAACATCTGCCCAATAAGACTGCCGCTCAATGCGTCACATACTACTACTTGCACAAGCCACACGTCGACTTCCGTAAGGCTATTGCACAGTACGGTGCAGGTCGACGCCGGAGGAATGGCAGGGGAGCGAACAAGCAGAAAGGCAACGCGCTGCTTGCAGATATTCGCCGCCATGACGATGAAGTATTGGCTGCCCACCCCACCTCTTCGGCTGTACCCAGCAAGCGTAGGAGGGCAGCTATACTGCGAGCCAATATTGAACCTAGGAGAAACCAGTCTCGCCGGGGTACTGTCCAGCCTGACCAGACCCCGACGTCTTCTGGGACAACACCAGATCCCGAAGCAGATGAGCAGAAGCGCCGGCGGCGCTCCACTGCGGTTGCGCGTTCGTCAGGTCTTGCTCAAGAAGAGGCTGAACCTACTGTGCGTCATGGTACTTCCTACTTGCGCTTTTGTTCATATATATGTTTCGACGTAATCAGGAACCAGACGTTGAGGCTCCACCTCCAAAGCAAACTAGAAGAACCCGGAAGCCAAGAGCGCGCGCAGTCCCCACCCCGTCAGAGGAAGCCACCCCCGCTCCAGAACCCCTCGATTATTGCAAATCGTCGTCGATGCCGATACCATGGTCTAAAGACGACAAAAGTCAGGCCTCTCCCGTACAGCCTCTGAAATCGGCTTGCTGATCTCAGTCCAGGTTTGTTCCTTGAGCTTCTATCTCAACATGGTGATAATGTGCACCACATCGCTGCCTCCATGCCTCACAAGGTCCGTGGTGATCTGGTAGCAGGCTGTGGCGCCGCTTAGCTTGTCTGTCAGACTGCAGGGCAAGTCAGCCGTTATTATAGGAGTCACATGGATGAGTTGGCAGCTGTCTGCTGGGACTTCGACACTGTTTAACTATCTGATTCACTAGTTGTGCTGCAGTCCTTTCAGATGTTATTTCTGATTCGTATATCCGTAGTTTTTATCTCACCCACGTATGGTAGTTGCAGTAAATCCCTAATTGTAGACTCAAACAAACAGGCGCAAGGTACAAAGGTCATCGACGGCCCTCTACCATGATGATGTGGTATCCGAAATTCGTCTTAACCAAAGACGACAAAATGGGCTTGTCAACAGTTGACGGAGTAAGGGCGAATGCGGCATCTTGGAATGCACCCTTTATGACAGAGATAATAGGTTTTGCTTATCAGTCAAGGAATGAAACCACTTACGACCATAGACCCTCGCACCATCCATCCAAGACTGCCACCAGCTGGGACGAGAATGTGACATTCCGCCATTATATCTGGCGAGCAAACTCACCTTTAGCTTTGTCCTCCGAGTATTCTTGCGCTACCTTGTCGAAGCGCTGGCCCTCCTGCAAACCGCTTGTCAGAATTCATACACCCTCAGATAATAGCACATAGCACAACCTGGATCTTCTCCAGTGCCTCAGTCGCCTTGGAGTGTTTCTCGCATAGAATATGGCGGACGTTGATTGCAGTTGCGGCCTTCAAACCAGCCTTTCCCTGGACACGATTCGAGGTGTGGTTTTCATGAGATGCGACTGCTGTAGCTTACTTTGCCCTCGGATTGGTCACTTTTGTCGGCGTTCTTGTTTCCACCTTTCTTTTCTGCAGGCTTTTTCTCAGCCGACCCCGATTGTTTCTTGCCCATGGTTAGAGAAGCGGTGAAGCTTTGGCCTGTGTAGGGCTCTTCAGTACGTTGCTTGCTAAAAATAGACAGATTGATTTGCCGCCACAAACTTCCTAATGTACTCTATAGCAAAGTCTAACTTAGACTCATCTAATTGCCAGTAGAACACGGGCCTTATATCTGCAAACCGTGCCCAGGTGGACAATATTAATTGACCCATGCGACAGTGCTAAGGTAGAGGCCCCACTGGCAGACAGGCTGCCCAGGCATCTTAAAGACTTAACAACTCTTGCCTCTCTGACTCAGGCTGGTATTGTCTGCTGCATCCGGCCATCTTACCGTATGTTTTCATTAGCAATTTCTTTATAGCCCAGATCCCAGGAATAATTGGTTTGTTACGTGCTGCCAGCACACCCCGGATGCTGGTGCATACTACCCACACCCACACTTCACGGAAAAGGTGCCAAGGAACACCGAACGCTATGGGAGTCATATCTGATGCATCAGTAGAAAGATTCGACCCATAGGCACAAGGTACACGGTGCTTTTCAGTCAAGTCAGAGTCAAGTCTTCGAGTTGTCTTCTTGGTACGTCGTAGATGTGTTCGATGCACAGCTTATATATACCATATGATGAGGTTTGTCCAACTGGAGCGCACAACATTTATCTGTAGCGTGTCTGTCCACCAGGTGCGTCGTTCAGTGTACCGCAAATTACTCCCCAGTCTTCATCGGACAAATGACGATTCCCCCATCAAGTTTGACTGTGTCATCATCATTTTGCGCGCCATGTTCGTTTTCCGTTTACCGAGACCTTCTGCCTGAGTTTCTACTCAGTCTCTATTGGGAGACTTGACTCCCATTAGACGAGTTCCTACACAAGTCGTTCGTTCTTTTAACACCCAGAGATGATATATCAGTCTCGCCTCTGATTGGAGTGCCTTCGACTCAAAATGATGTAGGAGCTATGCGTTTACAAAGTAACAAAATGAATTGACACTTGTCCGATATTCGAGACCGCAAATAAATAAGTTTGTGACATGATGTACAACTCCAGACTGGGGAGGCAGAAGTTCTGACGACACACGAGAGCATAAATCAAATCAAGCAAACAAAGGAGAAACCCCGGAATTACATGGCCCTAATACAAGCCTTGTGCGATCAATGGGGGCTCAGGACGGGCCCACCTATAGGGCAGAAAATAAACGATGTGATCGACAATTGAGCGGGACGATCTGACTTACTTTTAACGTCCAGACTGCAGACGCCTACGCACACATGCTCGGACATCATTCTGAAGATCTACCTCGTCAATTGTCTTTGAGGAGCGTGAGTTACTCATTGCCGCAAGCACGGCGTCCTTGCAAATGATATATACATTCCTAGGAGCGAGGTTCCTGCCCTCAAGGTTCATTCGCACATTCTGGCGCGTTTCGTCGATGAACCTCCTCCGTTCTTTAGATCTGATTCGCAGAACACGAGAACGTGTCTCTTCATCGACGTCAGGATCTAAAGGGTCGAATCCTCTTGGCATTCTGTCCTGCACCATGTTATTGATGTGTTGGTCTGACTTGGAGCGAACGATTAACGCCTCAACAGTACTGAACTGCTCGCAGGCGCTGATGATGGCGAGGTCGGAGTCCAATACACGATTGTTGATGAGAATAATGATGCAATCGAATATGTAGAGGCCCATGTCATTGAAATACTGCCAATCAGGCACGTTTGGAGTGCCGGCTCCGGGAACGTCAAACCAAATGATCTGGGAGTTTGGGCGTGGATCGGGGTATCTTGTGACGGTATTGGTAGTTTCGACAATCCCCGTACGAGCGGCAATGGGATCATTATTGGACAAGCCACGGACGGCATTGATGAAGGATGACTTCCCAGCTCCAGCGGAGCCAACAACTGCAAGGTGAACGAAGTTTGGGCTATAACCATAGCGGGCCCTCATCCGAGCAACATCTTGATCTGAGGGGCGACACTCGGGGCGAACTCCTTCAAACCATCTGCGCTCAATTGCGAGCCTCTCTTCCTCTGCTCTACGAAGAGCTCCTTCAGCTTCATCTACCGCCCGTGCCAGTTCTTCCTGACGTCTCTGCGCATTTCTTCTTGTTTCATCGGCTGCACGCCTGGCTCTTTCCGCGGTTTCGGCTCGTCTCCGTGATAATGCGGCCTCCGCTTGGGCTGTTCTAGATATGCTTTCCGCATCATTCGCCCTGCGCCTCGCTTCTTCCGCTTCCTGTCTCGCCGTATGCACTATTGCGTCCAGTTCCCTTACCCTCTGATCTGTTTCATGTTGCGCAAATCTTCCAGAACCACAATGTTTTTCACCAACACCAAAAAATAAGCTGAATGGCAAAGCGAGTAATGGCAAGAATGAAGCAGCACCGCCCATGCGTGGCAAACAAATGGAGGGGGAGAAAATTTGACGCTCAGAAGGGCTGCGTAACAGGGAAAAAAGTGTTCTCCGCGTGCGTCTGATGCGACCTAGACTAAGATCAACCAATTGTAGACTACAGAGCTTCAAGCTTCGCTCACTTTTGTGTGTATTGCAATAATGTGAATGCAGCGTCCAGGTGGTGAGAACTTTGCAGGGAAGAAAAGAGACAAGGATTCGACAAGGGGAAAACGGGGATCTTATACTGATCCAGACAGAGGCCAGGCGCACACGTGACACGAGATCAAACCTAATAACGGCAGCCAGTCAAGTATCACATAGCTTCTGAGTGTTACGCCAAGTACACGTGGGGGGCAGAATAGAAGTACCCCTAATTTTTTGGATCAATACCACCAGAAATGATCAACCTGTACAAACCTGGTGATGATTGCCTCAAGCTGGATCCAGTGCTCTTCCAAAGCCTTGAAATCAACCACTGCCCTATCAATCTCCGCGTCAACAACACACCTGAAATGAAAAAAGGTACAGACCTGATCCACAAACTTCAAACTTCTTTACCGTCGGATGCCTGCAAACGCACCCCAACATGCACCCTACAGCTCCTCGCCTGGTTGTGAAGATACCATCTGGCGAGGTGGCTGCAAATAGATGTTCATCCATAACTCGATGGAGTGATCGATCGGGCACGAAGTATGCGATCGGTCACCCAGGATAGTATCAAATTAGCATGGTCAGTGCTACTGACAAGGGGACGGCGCTTGAGGCTGAGCGGAAACGAGAGAGTCGCGGCGTTGATTCTTGAACAAATTGTGTTCTTTTGCGTAGCACGTCCGTTAGATTGGCAACATCGTCCAACTTTCGAATGTCAAAGTCTGGAGTGAGCTACTCAAGTCTGGATGTTGCAGACTATTACATATGGCCACCTAGCATTGAACGTTGGACAGTGATTCTGATAGAGATGAAAACCGTATTATTCAAAGCCTATTAATCATGTTAGGTACAACCCCAACCCTCGCGGGAGTTCTAAATATGGCACCTACCTCTGTACCTCCTCTGCAACACTCACATTAATCCTCGTCGACATTCTGTCCGAGCATCTGGGTAGGGTCCATGGTGCTCTGCGCGTGGCAATCAGCTAATGTCTGCAGGGCTAGGGTGGCACCACTTCGTTAGTCCCAAGAAAGCTCGAAACCCGAAAAAATCCCAATCCCTCGTTCATGTTCCAGCCATTGGTCCAAAATGCGAGCGCCTAAATGGCCACCCTAATGCAATACTGACGCCCCCAGTTCTAGCTTTGCGGATGCTCAATCCGAAGTCCCGACGAATGTTGATGACGCTACGAGTTATACTTACCAACACCCGAAAGCTATACAGCATGCAGTTCGAAAGTGGTATTCATGTAACAAAAATTCGGGTAACTCTCTTATAACGGCGACCAGGCGATGGCCAGACATTGGGATAGCGAAGCACCGAGGCTGCCAATAACATAGTTGTGAAACTAACCCAAGCGTGAGAAGGTCGTGGAAATAGAAATAAAGAGTGACCTAATGACCATTGTCGTGCGGGGGATATGCACAGCAGAGAAACAGTACGAAACGAGCCCACAATGGGACAGGCGGGGATGGGACGACTGCTGTACCTGCTGTGGTGACATTAGTACCAGGAGTAGGAGGTGCCGAAGACGTCGATGCAGTGGCAGGCTGGGTGTGAGATGATGATGCCTGGGCTTGGCAGTTCAATTGAATATGTTGCTGTGTTTGTTTCGCCTTGTCACGTTCTGGCCGCCGAGCAACAAACAATGCCTAAACGGAATCATTGGGCCGCGGCGATGGGAAATGCACGCGAAGAAAGACATACCTGTTTGTCCCGTACTGCAGCAACTTCGACAATACGAGGACTGTGGTGAGAAAAGATGGTCCGTCTTGGGCGTTGCTGAAGTTCGGTAGATCCGTCGGTATTGGAGTGAGAGTTGTGGAAGAGCGATGAAATGCGAATGAGGAGCGCACGTGGATTTGCAGAAGAGGGTGCGAGAGCAGCACGGCGGCGGTAGGCAGAGAAATGGGTACCGCGCGTAGCAGAATACTAAGAGCAAGAGGTCAGACCAAGATGTGATTGATGAACTGTTGATTGAGAACGCACACGAACATCGGATTGCGCATCATTGAAAAACCCTGTTGGTATATGATCCTCCTCGGATTGTATAGCATTCGCCTTAAAATGTCGACGTTACGATGATGGAAAAAATCAAGAAACACGTCACGTACATCCATCAATGAATTTCGAGCTGGAACCTGTGAGTAGGAGATTAGCGAGGTCTTTAACGAAGAGCAATAAGATATAAACTCACAGACAGTAGATCTTCAAGGCCTAAGCCTTTTAGAATGGTGAGAATGTCCCATACATACACATTTCCGTCGTTGCAGCCAACGACTAGCAGCTTTGCATTAGCAGAAAACGCTGCGCACTTCACATCATCTTCGTGCTGGAGGAGTGAATTAACTGGTAGGTTCTCGTCCAGATTCCACAGACGTGCTGTTTCATCCCATGATACACTAGCAAGGAGGCGATCATTATAAGACAAGGAGATGGCATTGACCCAGTTTGTGTGACCCTCGAGAACGGCGATCTCCTGCCATGTGGTAGTGTCGAATATCCTAATTGGGCCAAATGACCCGGAGACAAGCTTTTCTCCATCCGACGTCCATGCCAAACTGAAAACCGCTCGATCGTGTTCGAGCGTGGCGAGCGGGTCGCCCGACATAGCATCCCAGATTTTTGCTGCGCTCTCATTTCCCCCGCCCGTCGCAATTTTTGTTGAGTCGGATGAGTAGATCACCACATAAACATAGTCGTGACCGGTCTCGGTTTCCAGGACTGTTTCGCCGCTTTCGACATCCCAAACTCTGGTAGTCCCGTCCTCGGATCCGCTCAGCACTCGCCAACCATCTGCACTCCAGCACACTGACCGCACAACCTTAGTGTGCCCCGTCCATCTGACGATGACCGTCCCCATCTTAACATCCCACAGCCTCACTGTTCCATCACAGCTTCCACTAGCGACAGTGTTGCCGTCTGGAGACAATGCTATGCTGTACACTGCTGTTTCATCCACCTCATCTCGAAAGTCGTCAGCGATCTGTGCTCCGCTCTTCAGGTCCCATAGTCGGAGTGAGTGATCAGTCGAACATGTGATGATGCGCTGTTCGCAGGGCAGGTGCGCAACACCTCGTACCAAGCCGGTATGGCCTCGAATCGTCTGGCAGGGCGTGATTGCTGGCGCCCCTTGAGTCTCGGCGGTGGGGGAAGTCATGGTCGACGTTCGGGGTCTCAACTATGGCAGATCTTTGACGGTATTGGAATTATCTGGGAAGGGGGCAGGTTGCTGGAGAGTCGACTGGTCTATTTTTCACTTCAGCTCTTTTCAATAGAGCATTGCTCATGAGACAGACTGCTTACATGAATTCAGTCCTCGCTAACAAGACAGCTGCGCTTCAGGATTATCTATGCAAGTGCTACCGGGGCGCGATTTCAGCCGATGATTATAAGTGAGCGGTCAGCTTTGCCTTACAGAGGCGACTAGAATATCACTCACGAGACGCAACGCTTAGATGGGCTCAGAGCTCAGGTCACCAGCGGGGCACGCAAATTGTAAGCTGAGACAATGTGCGTTATGGTTGGGGTCGGGGGGTTTGTCCAGGTCTTTTAAGGTCCGTACCATGTGTTATCCTCGTGTTCCCTTCACAGGTCAAGACGAAGCGCTCAGCATCTGCGATTGGTGCTGTGTGGCTTCTTGTATGTACCGAACAGCCTTGATGGTTGTGACAAGGGTGCTACATTTCCTCTCCATTTCACTTTCTTCTTCCAGCCTATCGTTTTCAAGCTTGATTGTACGCAACCTTTCAGCATGTTTGTGCACCGCGGTGCAGCGTGCATTGACCGCGTGCTCTATTGCGAAGCCTGCCTAAGCTAGGATGGTCATATTGTTTACGAGGAATCACCCACCTGTGGTTCTACACGCCGTGACAGTCCTACAGCTTGTTTCTTCCCAGACTTCCGCACAGCTCACTGCCTGGATTTTCCTGGGTATCCATTGCCTGTAGCTGACGAAAACAGAGGTGATCAGCATCAGATTCCTGAAGCTGTATTTTTTAAACGGTTAGCAGTGTTAAAGGGCACAGCCACCCATCATCACGGAGATACATCTCAAGCTTCAGGAACGGACCGTCATTGCCCTCAGCGAGGACGGAGCGGTGCTGCTTCAGGTTCCGAGCACTTTCCCTGAAATTCATTCAGTCCTGATCTCGTCCAAGGAGAACTCCAAGCAACGAGGCAGGACTCAGCATTCGCTAGGCATATTAGGGGCTGGGCCTCAAGGGTGAAGACCATGCTGTTGCAAGAAGTGGGTGCATCCGCAAATTGTATTTAAACACCGTCTTCCTCCCATCAGCCAAAGTGTTTGCACAACGTATTGGCTGTCTCGGTTTTCAACTGTACTCTCTTGCATCAATCAACAGCTGCTAATTGGTAATACTATGGCGAACCCAGACAGGGAAATTAGAATTGCGTAGGTACTTTCCATGTTTTCAGGTTAACGTACTGACGCTTTTTTAGCGTCATGGGTGTAACCGGCAGTGGTAAATCCACGGTATGTACGGTCTGTTTGCCCTGAATCACATGTTGATTATTATTGCTGGACACAGTTTATCAACAAGGCTAGCGGGTCGAACCTTCCTGTCAGTAGCGGCCTCGAGAGTTGCACCCAAGAGGTGCGAACTTCTAAGCCATTCGTCGTCAGCGGGCGTGTCGTGACCCTGATCGATACACCGGGGTCGGACGACACGACCCGCAGCGACGCAGAGGTTTTGTCCATGATCGCCGCATATCTCTCCAACACGTACGTGGTTCCATGCAATGTATTTCCTCGGGCTAAGCGTTTCTTCAGCTACGAGCACGGCTCCAGGCTCGCAGGTGTCATCTACATGCACCGCATTTCCGATTACAGGACGGGCGGCAAATCCCAGGGCAACTTCAAGATCTTCCGTGAACTCTGCGGAGATAGCTCGCTCAAAAACGTTCTCATCGTGACCAACATGTGGTCAAAGGTGAAACTCGAGATCGGCGAGGCCAGAGAGGCCGAGCTTGCGAGCAAGGACAAATTCTTTAAGCTCATGCTTGAGAAAGGTGCTCGGATGCTCCGCCACGATGGTACCATCGAGTCCGCACATACCATCCTCCGTTATCTCATCAACAGCCACCCCGCTACGCTCCGCATTCAGCGGGAAATTGTCGACGAGCACAAGCCCATAGAGAAAACCGCTGCAGGCTCTGAGCTCAGGCGCGCCCTCGACGAGCAGGCGGACGGCCACAGAGAGGAGATCCGTAATCTCCGAGCAGAGATGGAAGCCGCTATGCGGGCCAAGCACGAGGAGAGGAGAAGCGAACTTCAAGAAGAGCTCGAGAAAAAGCAGCAGGAATGTATGCGCATTGAGGAAAACTCTCAGCGCATGGCATCTGAGTTCGCTGCCGAACGCACACGTCTTGAGGCTCGAATCTTGCAGATGGAAGACGATCACCAGAAGCAACTGGAGGTGCTGGAGGGCCTTCAAGGAGATATAGCCAGAGTCCTGAGCGAGAAAGAGCAGCAGGAATCTCTGCACATTCGAAAGCAGAGCGAAATGCTTGCTGCTAAGCAGGAAGAGGACGAGCGTCGAGCTCGCGAATTGGAAGAAGAACGCAAGGCAAGAGCACTGGCAGAAGAAAGTCACCAGACGCACATCCACAGTCTCCTGGAGGACGTGGAAAAGACACGCACCGTGAAAGAGATAGGAGACGTCGCTCATGCCGAACAAGTCAAGCGAGAGCGAGCAGCGCTAGAGGCTGAGCAGCAGCGACAACGCTCCGCCATGGAAGCAGCGAAAAGGGAACGTGCTCGCGGGAGGAAGCAGAAAGAGCACGCCTGCAAAAAGAATTCGCGGAGAGAGAGAAAGAATTAGAGGAAGTTAAGGCGTCTCATGCACAGAAGGAGGTAGAGAGTGCCGCAGCAAAGCAAACCGAGGAAAACATTCGAATACGTCTCCTTGAACAGCAAGAACTAGCACGAAAAAGCAAAGAAGAGCTGGCTCGGGTGCGGGGGGACATGGAAAAGGCGTACGCCATCCAAGAGCATGAAGCAGCATTGGCTAGGCAAACTGAAGAAGATGCACGCGCACGACTGCTCACAGAGCAACATGAAGCCAAATTATGCAATGAAGCAGCACATAGGAAACGGCTTGAAGACGAGCTCCGAGGTACTCGCACTCAGTTGGAAGAGCAAAAACAAAAGCGAGCGATTGGTGATCGAATATTCTATTTTTGTGTCGATTTTTTCTTTTTTCTTTTTGTTTGCTTTCTTCTTGGTGACCCTAAAGCCAAGGCGTAGCCCTACTCCGATTCATTGTCACATACCGTCTGATGTTTGCAATTGATCTGATCTCTGTATATTTGTTGCCGAGACGGATCAGGATGCTGTTGGAAATCATGGATTTTAGCGCGCAACGACACAATGGTCGAGACTCGAGCTCGTTGTTGAGGACAGCGAGTTCAAATACTCTCCCAATCCTTCACCCTTTGCCTAGTTCTTTTCTATAATAAATGGTTATTTGTTACTAGTTGATTATGCTTACTCTTGGACAACACGGATTGGGAGAGTATTTGAGTCGGTCGCGCGCTAAAATTCATGATTTCTAAAAGTATCCTGATCCGTTTCGGCAACGGTAATTGCACATTTTTCTTCGTCATCGACTGTCCCCTTTGAAACTCTTATACCATGACATCAACGCAACTGGACTCGTATGGAATGGATAGACTTTTCACGTCGTTCTCAGCGGTTGGATTGTATCTACGCTGGATGCTAGCCTCGCCTGACATCATGGAGTGTGCTAAATGAGTAGTATGAGCAATACAAACCGGCCAACAACCTCGTGGTCTAGGGCTCGCATGTCCCCTCCAACCTTGGTGTGCCACTTTCGCTGATATAACTGACCATAGCAATGATTAGACAGCCCCCCCATGACCTGAACTCCATTTTTACTCCCCATTCCTCGCCACTCGGCCGATCTTCGCTTATCCTTAAATTATCATTTGCTTCAACGCATTCACGTGTCTATCACTGTCGGCCCAGGGAGATGCTGGAAGCGGATTGTCCAAGACCTATCATTCGATAGTCATGTAGTGCGGGGCGTGGCCTTGTAAGACTTCCACAGAGACTTGCGGGTGTGTTTTTAGTACTTATCGTCCGTTTATAGATCGATAGATGAATAACTTGGACCACCACGGAAGAAAAGGGAATCCTTCGAGCTCGACTGAATGCTGGGGCATGTAGAAGTCGTTAGCAAACGCGAAATATCGCGGCATGAGTTGCTTGATCATGGAGACGAACCTTTCAGTGAGTAGTCTACTTCGCATTCGTGCATGTCTATTAATTTGTCACAGATCTGTCCTTTCCACATGTTCTTGGTGTCTGCCCTTCTCTCACGCTGAAGGTCGATGTTGTGCAGACTTGCGGAAATCATGATGGTACACTGCCGGCCGCCAGGCCTTGATTTCCTACCAAAAGATGCATTTTACAGTCCAGTCGTGGGAGTAAGGTTTCTCAACACACAAACACAGGCAAGCGTGTCTATAACCTGACTGATGCTGAAAAGCAATTCCGGTTCATTGTCCAGGTGGCCACCCTGCCCGCACTGTCGCTCTCACTAACCTCGCGTGGACCCGCATTCAAGGTCACATTCACAAGGACCTTCAATGCATTGGCTCTACTATATCTCTATTCCGCGACGCCCTTGCATTCCCTAACCAGGCGCTACTACAGCAGGAGACGTACTGGTGTCGACATCCGCGAAGTCGCCCAACTCTATTATGAGCTACTGGCAATCTATTCCGAGTAGGCGCAGGGCAAGGCAAGGTGCTTGGCACTGTAGACAGCGAGTTTGAACTAGTCCATCAATTTGTTCGCCAAGTTCAGTAATCTACATGGGCCGCTGTATTTGATAATTTATGATGCAACACCTGGATGCACCTCGCTTGTCATGGGAAGCAGGACCGCAAGCAGCCTTACAACTCACGTTTCGCCATGAAAGACAAACCTCCGATGCTGCTCGACACCATGGAGAACGAGTCTCCGCACGCTGAATTCGCATTCTTATCGCCGTCTGTGATGAGGAGATGCTCGACCAAGTCATCCACCTCGCAGCTGGTCTCCGGTTTTCGGGATTCAAGAGCGTCATTAGCACGTCGACGACGCTGTCGCAAAACACGTTGTCGAAGCTTTCTACGAGAAGATGTTTGAGGATTTGAAGGAGGATGTCATGGACTACACTCGGCGGTATGTACACTTCACCATGCTGCATGCGCCGTGAAGAAGAAAGTGCCGTTCGAGCAGAAGACCGTTTTCCTTCATAATGGTATGTGGTTCCTGTCGTATTACTTTCATCTGGTACAGTTTTGTAAATTGGCTCCTACCGTATATCTTCTTTCACGCTGATAGTGATGAGATGTCGACATGAGGGTGACTTAGAGTGACAATCAATCGCATGTTTCAAAAAAAACCGCTAGTGGGTAGTATTGGCGTGCGGTGCAGCGCAAATGATAGATACTGAATGATCAACACATATCCGATCGCGAATCGTAAGTCTAGTCGCTACAGTAACTTAACATATAGTTCCGACTGGCGATGGCCACCAAGCGTGCCCAGCCCAGTAATTTTCCTCTCATCATATGCCATGACTGCCAAAGTCAGAGCTATTAACTCCTAGTCCTTGTACTCTTCTATGTCGTGACTACCTTGTAGCGTCCACTTAGCAGCCACCGGCGCATGGCGGAAAGATCCATTGGTGGCGCTTCTAGCAACGATCTTGGGAGGAGGCATTGTGCTCGACGAAGGTCGAGGATAGTCGAGTTCCTCGGGCTCTTCGACGACGTTATCTGTGTATCTCGCACTCTCCATGTGTTCTGTGTAATGTGAACTAGGCGATATTGCGGCGCCCGCGTCATTGGCTTCTATTTCTATTGATGTTCGTCCTTCAGTCCTGGACAGCATGGTGGCCGTGGTTGAGAGAGCATAAGAATGCAAGTCTTTTGTTTTGACCGCTGTCTCAACTATCCCTTCTGCCGCGGAACATGAGGGAGCAGTGACATGTCCCAATGGGATAGCATCAGATTCGCAGTGAGCCACTGCAGTAGACCGATCTTGGGATACGGTCTGGATATAATCTCCGAGTTGCTGCGTGGGATTGCTGCCTTGTGTTTTCAGAGGTGAATCCACAAAGGCGGTGGGCTGGCGTGACCAAGTTGGAGGGATAGAAGAGTTAGGATGATCTTCATGACCGTTCACGCCTGGTATTTCTAGTTGGTGATCGCGTGAAGGTGTCAAGTGAGATATCGATATCCTGTGCATTGAAGCATCCGCCTCGACGTTTGCTTGCGAGAGGCCTGTGTGAAGGCTGATGTCTTCAGGATCGGGTTGAGGCTCGCATCTTTGACCTCTTGTCATCTCCGCGAACCTCATGATATGTTTCCAAGTGTGAGCTGGTAGGGACGATAGTTGCTGGCCAACGGTGCGCCACCACCAGCGTTCTCCTTCCCTGATGCGAATGATGCCGTTTGATATCATCACGAATACGATCGATATCACAGTACCAACTACGGCTCTGGAAGTTGTATCCCCGGCACCGCACCAATCGATCGAGAATGCCACAAAGAAGAAGAGCATCCTAATTTGAAGTCAGAACCTCCACCTGATACATTATAGTACAGACTCACCCCCACATGAGCAACGCCTTGGGGACGCTGTAAATTATGGCCAGCTTTTCCAGTCCGTGCTTTTGGTCGTGAAGTCTTGATGCAAATAATACCTGAATCAGCTACCAGTAAGAAACATTCAAGTTATACAGCATGAATTACTGACTGCTTCATAGGCCGTATTGTCTCCAGACGTTTTTTCATGCCAGACCAAGAAGATGCCGAGAACAATGCTTCCCACACTTGTGACCAGGGACAGGTAGCTTGCCATCTGAATGGCAGATCTTCCGCCCCTATCAACAGTGTTGATAGCGAGAAACCCAACATTAACATTGAGCAAGACAGTGGCCTACCAATGGCTCAGCGTTAATTTTATGTGACACAACAATACAAGGTGGATTTACCAAGAGATTGGAGTCCTGAAGCTGCCCTTTCAATTTTGAACTGAGTGCATTCCACCGTGCCGTGGAAGCAATTTCGTCTACAAAAACCCTGTGCAGTTTTTGGACTTGAGTTACGGGGTCCAAGAAAAGTAGGGGTGCGACCACGATCATCAACAGTGATGGCTTGTATTCCCATCCATGGACTGTCTGTCCGGATTCCAGTCTCACGCAATTCTCCCCATGAAAATTGATAAATTGATTTTCACCTGGAAAATCATCATCAATTCCAGCTATGTACAAATGAGAGAGCACTGACTGAATAGCTGCATAATGCGGCCTTATAATAATCGATGTGAGAAAAGGCTTAAGCTCAAATTCAAGTCTCACCGATGACGATAGCAGCGTGACATCGTTTTTTATGCTGGTCCTCAGGGGAGTAAACTTTGAGATCCTGGGTTAGCAAAAAGGAAGTATCAACGAGGCGCACGTACTCTTGATTCCGTCTACCACAGAAATGTAGTCCTTGAGTTCGATGACATCACCTAGTGCAGAAGACTGCTTCGATGTTATGTGATCTATCGTTACGACCGAACACATTAGGTCAAGTTACAAGGCCTAAAAGAGTACTGACCACACATCGCATGTATCAACATATCCTTAACATCATTGACATGATCTTGTGAAACTGGGCACAGGCTAGGGAAGTATGTCCAGTGTAGCCTACGTTGTTTGTTAGATAACTTGCATGTAAACCTGTAATTTTATCAGGAATGGGACGGTGTGGTCAACAATGTCGTGCGGACCTTTCCTGAAACACACCAGTATTGTGCCTGAATGGCAAGTCCTGTCGATGAGCAACAAAACAAGTCATCAAATACAAACCCGCTGAGAACTATGATCCACCCACGTATATGTGAAAGACTCTTGACGCCTTTACAATTCTCTAGAATATCTTTGACATTAAACTCCACCAACCAAAAGAGGCACCTGCCACGGTGGTTGACGAAATAATAGCAACAAACGACAGAACCATCAGACTTGTCGCTGTCTTTTAGCTCAAGCACAAGGTCCACTTGCATCATGTCGAGATCAAGTTCCTCCTGCTCGACTAACAACTCGAGCCCACTCAGTAAGTATTTCATGTGGTATTCGATGCGCCCGTGTATTTGTTCATCACAAATATTCATTTCTGTGAATGTTCTCTGCATATTTCAACCATACTGTCGGTCTTCCATAATCGATGAACGTCGCGCACTTTTTCTTCGTTTAGAAAGTAGCGAGAACCTTCTGGGTGAACGAGCGGGATCCATCCCAGGGGTACCCTTGAAAGAGTTGATGCAGGGAAAAATGGTTCAAGTACAACTTACTTCGAGCTATACTCAGGAAACGTGATTTTCATAGCAGGGACAGTAGTTTTGGTAATGTCGGTGGCCCTTTCACAACGTCAGCACCTGACTGCAGGCAACAGAGAAGACTCATATTCACCGGGGAATACACCTTTCATACCGCATGACTCCTTCCGCAACCATAGGACACAATCCTGGGCTCTCACCCTGATGGACTTCGACAATATCCTGGCCCGGCTGCTCGTCGCTGCCGGGCGGAACAGTGAAATGAACAGGATGGATGATACCAGGATCTGATAATCCATTGTGTAGATCCACGATGGAACTATGGATAACAGGTGGGAGATGATAAACAGGCCCCGTGTGCGGTCGATATACATCTTGTCCACAATGTGACCCAGCAATCGATCGTGTAAGGGAGCGACCGCTGCCTGCCGAAAGAAGACTACGTCGGGAATGAGTCATGTCAGGCGCCAGATGCCTCGTGGATGGCGCGCGCGTTGCAGCAACCCGAGAAAGAGCAGCATTCGTGTATATTTGTAATCGTGAATGTGACCCTGACAATTCACGAAGGCCTGAAGGGTGTGATGGGCCTGGACTGCTGGACCCTGGTAATGGGCCATCAGGGAACGTCCCGTTGCTCACTGAGCTCTCTCCCGTCTGCAGAGACGGGTGAAAACTTGACGTAGAGCCCTGGTAAAATTCTGCGGTACTCCCATTCGGTGTCATCGTATTAGTCTGTGACAAAGGCATAGCTGTACCCTTTCGTATATGTTGTGAGTACTGTGAATGGGGATAAGGATCATCCGAAGGAGACGGAGACCCTCCCATTTGACCAGGAGGCAGAAGATTCGGGCAAATAGGTGCATTCTCTCTCGCGATGTTCCCCTGGGATCGCGGGAGAGTGGCAGCGAACAACCTCCGACCACGTGCACCGAGATCTGAAGCAAAGCGGCGGAGCAAAGACAAGAAAAAGGATACTGAACTCGCAGAGCGACATGCAAGCTGCGAAAGATACTTTTTCAGTGTGTTGAGAATGTGGCGAAGGAATCGTGCTGTTATCATGGCGAGAGCGGTTAAGTACCATACAGGCAAGGAAAAAGAAGGGGAACAATATTGAGATCATGGTGTCAATTAGATTTAAGATACCCTAGGGACCATCCGAGAGGTACCCACGCGTTTGCACTACCAGGGGTCCGAGAAGCATGCATTACGTTTATTTCAAGAAGATATCGGGGTACCAAGAGAGATATTGCTGAAGGGAGTCTGAGTTCCCCGGGCTCTTCTTGGCTTAGTTCACACTCCTTTTCTTCTGTACGTGATGAAGCATATGGGAGCAACCCTGTCGGTGATTATCACTGCAGCCTCGTGTCGGGACAAAAACAGTCTGAATGACTTGTGTATGTCATCTCGAATGTCCTGCAAAGAGGCTATGCCTGACATAAAATGTCAGCAAGGAAAGCCTTCAGGCCGCTGTGGTGGTGTGGTTTTTCTGCTCCTCCAGTATGAGCTGAGTAAGTGTGGTGAATCCACAGAAGTGGGCCGGCATGACCGAATCGGGTTAGAAGGGCTGGGGTGAATTTCCGCGCCTAGTATTTCTGATTGAGGTGAGGTCGATGAATGAGAGGTGCCGCTAATTACAGCATTCGCCTCGATGTTCGCTGGGGAGACGTCTGTGGGAATACCCATCTGAACCAGACTGGCCCCTTCAGCGTCGGATCGCGGCTCGCCGGTGACTTCTCTGTGGCAACGTGTCACCACCATAAATTCCACGACCTGCTTCCAAGCGTCAGCTAGGCGAGATAATAGCTCCAGGCCGACGCCTCCATGCAGCGGATTTATCTGCCAGTCGGCTTTCCTGATGAGAATGACGCTGTACGCCACCATTACGAATACGACCAGTATCACAGTACCAACAATGGCCCTGGAAGATGTATCGCCAGGACTCCACCAATCTACAGAGAACGCTGCGAAAAAGAAGACCATGCTAACATATCTGAGTCAAGGGGTCTGCTTATTACACGGCACAGACTCACCCCCAGATGAGCAACGCTTTTGGGAGGCTGTAAATGATGGCCAGTTTTTCAAGCCCATGTTCTCGATCGTGAAGTCCCGATAGAAAGATTTCCTGATCAAATTATCGTAAGATGCATCATGGTCATACAGCGTTGGAGCTGACCGCGTGGAGGTGAGTACCTTGGCCCATGGTTCGATTGTGCGAGACAAGCAACAAGCCAAGGATCATACTTCCCATGCTCGCCACAAGAGACATGTAGCTTGCCACCTGAGTGGGAGATCTACCACTCACGTCGACGCTGTCGATAGCGAGAAATCCAACATTGGCGTTGAGCAAAACAGTGGCCTGATTCAATATTAATCATATGCCAATTTACGGGAATAATAAAAGTGAATTTACCAAGAGATTGGAGTCCTGGAGCTGCCCGTTCAATTTTGAACTGAATGCATTCCACCGTGCCGTGCAAGCTATTCTGTCAACGAAAACCTTGTGGAGGTCTCGGACTTGAGTCACAGGGTCAAAGAACAGGAGGGGTGCGAGAATGACCATCAATGGTGATCGTTTATACGCCCAACCATGAACTGTCTGTTCAACGACAAGTCTCGCGCAGTCCTCCCCGTGATAATTCACAAAGTGATTGTGACCTTCAAAAGTACCATAAATTGCAGCTAGATAGACAAATGAGAGGACGCTGACTGAATGTGTGCATGATCCGGCCTTGAATCATAATCAACGTTGGGACAAGATGAAGCTCGATTTCAAGCCTCACCGATGACAATGGCAGCGTGACATCGTTGCATACTCTGGTCCGCGGGGAGGTAGACTTTGAGAAATGGGATTAGCGCATGGTTTACGCGAGGAGGTATCGAGGTAGCATACCCTTGATGTTGTCTACCACAGAAAGGTGGTCCCTGAGTTCGACGACATCAAATGCCGCAGAAGACTGCAGTGATGTTAAGTGGTCTGATCGTAGCAACATAATCATTAGATCAAGGTACTAGGCCTCAAAAAACACTAACCACATGTCGCATGCACCAACATATCCTTGACCTCATCCACAAGATTTTGCGTAACTGGGCACAAGCTAGGAAAGCAACCCCAGTGTCTCCTGTGTGATGTTCGTTTACTTGAATACCAACCTAGAATTTTGTTAGGAAATGGGACTGCAAAGTAGATGGTTCGCACAGACCTTCACTGGAACACACCAGTATTGCGCTTGAATAGCAAGCCCTGGAGATGAAAACAAGAAAAAGTCGTCAGATTCAGACCCGCTGTCTCAGAACTATCAATCACCCACGTATGTGTGAAAGATTCTCAACGCCTTTACAATCGGAGAGAATATCTTCCGCATTGAAGTCGTCCAACCAAAAGAGGCATCTGTCGCGGTGATTGGCGAAATAATAGCAACAGACGACAGAGTCGTCATCAAATGTTTTTGGCTCGAGCACAAGGTCAACCTGCTCCATGTCCAGCTCGAGGCTCCCATACTCAACGGCCCGTTGGAGTTCATCCAGCAAGCACTGCATGTAGTATTCGATGTCCTCACATGTTTCTTCGTCACAAATATTCATTTCTGTGAACGTTCTCTGCGGGTTGTAGCCCCAACTTAGACGGTCAGTCTTCAATAATTCGTGGACTTGACGCACCGTTTCTTGGTGCACAAAGTAACGGGATCCTTCTGGATGCACTAGCGTGAACCATCCTTGGGGCATAGCCATACTTGAAAGAGTTTAGATGCAGCAGAAAACGGGTCAAAGCAGACTTACTCATGCGCAGGAAATGTAATTGTCATAGCAGGGATGGTAGTTTTGGAAATGTTAGGGACCCTTTAAACACGGTCAGCTCTCAAGTAAAGGCAGGAGAATAAACTCATGTTCACCGGGGAATACTCCTTTGGTATCGCCTGACGTCAGTTGGAACCATAGGGGCTATCAGCAGGCTGTTATGAATCATGACAACCTCTGGGCCCGGTCGCTCGTCGCTGTCTGGCGAAACAGTGAAATGAACATGACGGTCGATTCTAGGATCTGACATTGGTGCTGCCTGGGTAGGCGAATGCAATGGAACAGAACGCGTATCCGGTGATCTACGGCGCAGAACGCTAACCAGGCGAGGATGGGCACCTGAGTGTCGTTTTGCCGTTATATTAGTCGACAAAGGTACCACTGTATCCTCTCGTAAAGGCCGTGAATATCGTGAATTGGTTCTTGGATAAATATCATCTGGAGGAGATAGTGCCTCCTCTGCAACCCCCAGCCCTATACCGGCAGGCAGAAGACTAGGGCAAATGGGCTCATCATCTCTAGCGATATCACGTTGGAATCGCGGGAGGGCTCCACTAGTAAAGCGAGTCCGAGCGATCAAACTCCACGCTCCGAATTTTGAACGGCCTACTGCAGCACGGCGGAGTAAAGAGAAGAGAAACAAGCAAAAACTAGCAGAGCAGCGTGTCAGTCGTGAAAGCCATTTCTTCAGTATGTTGAGAATGCGGGATAGAACTCGCGCCGTCATCATGAGCAGGATTGTACAGTTGCAAGCAAGAGAAAAGAAGATAGTAGCACTGGCACTCCGCGAAGCACGCGTCAGGTTTATTTCAAGAAAACGGAGATCTTGGTATTGATAAGAGAGAAGAACACAATCGTAGTCCCAGTAGTATGACCTGCTGTGACGAAGGAACCCAAACCAAGCAGAACTGTTTGATCGGTTAGATGCGTACGATAGGGAAGGAGGAATAATACCAACGTATCGGAAGTCCCCCATATGCCCATCGGCGTTAGCAACAAGTTTGATGCATCAATGATAGGATGTTCTCAACTTCTCCGAGTCAAGAATCATCTTACTTTGGATCAAAGTGCCAGAAGATGTGTTCAATGTGATAACATAATGCAATATGGCTGCACAACCAATGTCAGGGAAGGTTTGAATGAGGAGTCTATGTGCAGGCAGCAACAGTACAATTGTGCATATGATACCGTTTCATTTTCATTATGTGGCAGTCCGAAACCAATCAAAAGGCGCATGTTTACCTGTGTTTACCACTACCAGCCACAGACGCGTTGCTTCCACTGACAAAAGTGATATTGACAAGTACTGTCTACAATCAAATCCCAGTCTCGAGTTCGCCATGAACGAACATATATCAATGCGTGTCAATTCCGCTCGTCTTTCCAGCATAAAGGGAAGGACAGTCCGTCTCCCATGCAAAGTCCTTCGGGTCAGCTAGTTCTCATTCACGTCAGTCATGTACGCGTCTGACCCCCCTTACTTTTATCCAGCTATCAGATGACATCGCTATCGTCGAAGCGAGTGATGGCGGCCAGGTAGAGATCCAAAGGAAGGTCAGAACTCGTTTCACTATCACTCTCGACTTTTCACAACTCACATCGTCGATGGTAGAATGTGGATGTGACTGCCACCTATGTCGAGGTTATTGGAAGCGTGGTGGATGCGTCCACAATAAAAGCCATGGCGACCCTCCCGTTAGATTCAGAAGGCGAGCTAGGTATGATTTTTACTAGATGGCGCGACCCTGCTCGTTCTCATTCCAGTAATACAGATATGCAATTGGTCAACGACGTGATTGAGCTCACGTTTGAATCGAGGTTCGATAAGCTCTTCCCTCGATACAAAGAGACAGAGTCCGGCTTTCCTACACATTGATTATCTACCAGCTGCAGCATATAGGCACTTCCTGTTGTATTTTACCGGACATCGCACCACATAAATTGAGAAAGCATCTGCATACATCACCCCTATACATCAGGATGGACCACCGGCTTTGGCCATCTTCTTGTCATGTCCTCTTTTCCGATTGTTGTTCCCTCTGCTAGCTTTGTTCTTGTCTTTCCATGCTCGCTCTTTGGCGTCACCGCCGTCTCCAGACCCTCTGCCGCGCCCCCTTCCTCTCCCTGCCCCGCGCCCACCCCTGCCTCTTCCGTGATCCCCGCCGCGGGACGATGAGCCAGAACCACCTGCGTTTCCAGGGGTTGACAAATCTCCTGGTCTGTTCCCAGAAAACTCGTGTTTTTGTAGGATCTTGTCCTTGTTTGGCTGAGTGATAGAAGTATTAGTATCGACCAGTGACACGGATAATGATAGAATACATTTCGTTCCAGCATGATTTTCCATCCTTCGATTTGCTCATCAGACCAGCCTGTGTGTGAAATCAGCAACGCAGCTAATGAGAATAACAAAGGACTTACCGGACTCTGCTTTAAGCTCACTGCGTGCTTTCGACCTCCGCGTATTAGCATCTCTACCGAACAACTCCGGATCACGGATATATGCAAGTTCCAGAACAGTCTCCGGATTGGGTTTCACCGGCGGTGCCCCATCCTCGTCACCATCGTTTTCGCCCTCGCTACTGGCTTCTCCATCACCGATAACCTTCACCTCGTCCCCAAATTCAAGATCATCCACTTCGGCAGCCTTACCGCCATCATCATCATCATCTCCGTCAGACATGGCCTCCGCACGTCGCAGAATGTCAGCTTTCATTTGCTCGATGGCTGCTCTGTCCCTGAGCACTGATGCTTCATCTTGGCTATAAGGCAGAACAGTGAGTAACCAGATATATAAAGGAATATCCCTCCGTACTTTTTCTTCCCCAGACGAATCTTGCTAACATCCAAGATTTCGTCATCAAACACGTTCCTTCTCTCAATGGGCTCATTGACGACGGCATGGGCACCTTTGCTCACACCTACATCCTCCGCAAGCAAAGGCTCTCGAGGTGCAGTGCCCTCCAATAGCGCCTCGATGACCTTTTCTGCATTTTTTAACACAGATTGCGTAAGCAGCGTCTGGATATACGCGCGCGACTGGTCCGGGAAAATTTCCATGACCTGCAAGATCTCCAAGTCGAGATCGTGTGGCTCAGGTGCAGGGCGAACTTCTTTAGCTTTGCCCTTGTTTGAAGACTGAGCCGCTTTGCTCTTCTGAGAAGCAGAAATGCCAGGCGGGACGCCAGATGACTTGATGATCAGCTTGAGGGCCCCGGGATCTTTAGTCCCAGCGTTCGAAGATTCGATGTCAAAGGAACGAAGGGTGGATTCGAGGAGGTCGACTCGAGCATCCTCACTTGCAGCACGGCGTAGAGCAGTAGTAAGAGTACTAGACAAGTTATACGAGTGTTGATAGTCGGCCATCAACGATCGGCTGAGGAAAGGAGCAGAGGTAGGAGTACCGGTCGCTTGTACTACTGGTGGGGGTGGGAGGTCCAATAATGCGAATACAATGCCGAACGTCCGTTCTGACTCTGCTGCCAACGCTGCGCCGGACGCAACTGATAAGTCTTGCAGCATGACAGTGACAATGATGTGGAAGCTGTCGATGAGGTCGACCTTGGTTTCAAGCCAGATGCGCTCCCAGTCATCCAATTCACGTGCACCGACGTCCGTGCGTAGTCCACCGTACGAACGTGCTAGTGCCGTAAGTCCTTCTTCATATGCTTGTGCCAGTCCTACCATAAAATCCTGGTCCCTCGCGAATGGACGCACAAGCTCGGGGGGACATCCGGAGAGCAGACTGACAAAGCAGCGTGCGGTTTTGCGGAGGCCGTACAAACCCGCGGAGTGGGATGGACTGAGAAGAGTGGTCAGAACAGGCACCATATCTGAGGTGAATACAGCAGCAAGGCTTGGCGTGCTAGTGAGAGCTGCGGCGAAAAGGGCACGGACGCGGGTTGGATAAGGAAAGTAAGCGATGGCGACGTCCAAGAGTGTCTTCACATCGAAGTAAGAAGGTACGATGGCTAGCTTCTCCGCAAGGAGCAGGACGCGTGCGTGTACATGGTTGTCTGAATACGGGGGAGCTTCCCAGATCAGAGATTGCAGGGTTTGATGTGCGATGTCATTAATGTAGCTGGATAAAAAAGCACGGGTGGCAGGGGTGTCTCGTTTCGCAGGAGGTAGGGCAAGGATTTCAGCGAGGGCGCTTGATATGTTCTGATGGAAAGTTGCCAATTGTGAGGCCGATAGCGACTTTCTGGCGCTTGCAGGGGGATATGTTGGAAGCGGTGAAACAGTAGGCATTTTCGAAACGTTTCTCGACCTAGGCCGCGATGTCTATAGATCTAATATCTGTCAGTTTAATTGCAATCAGAAACATAAACACCGACGTATGGCGGATAGGCGACTATCGCTGCCTGGAGCACGACTCGGATGTAGTTTTCTTATATACTGACGATTGTGGTGCTCTCCAGCTGGGACCCAAGTTGAAACGTCAAAAGAAAGTCGATGGAGGTAGGCGCTGCCAGTGGACAACAAGTCACAGCTGTACTTGCCAGATCGGCGCCGCAACACAAGCATCTAAAATTAGACTAAAATGTGTGCTTCCGTCTCATCTAATATTATCGCCTTGTATCAACAGACAGGCGGCCAGTTGAACATTGCGTTTCAATATCGCACCAGGCATTTTATTCAGCCTTAAGTATCCCAAGAGCCTCTCTCACCCATATTTCTGCATCAATGTAAGTTCTGTAACTCCGTTTTTCAGCTGATATACATGTTATAAACAAGCTAGGAGTCGAGCGCAAGGCGAGTTCAAATAATTCCCCTCATGATTCCTCCTGCATTCTAACATGTGTTCAGCCAGGTATCATCATGGACAAGAGTGGAAAGCAAACAAGCGTACCTCTCTAAGGCTCTATCCGAAACGCGATCACTCCTCGCGCTTCACAGAGTACAAATCGCACTTAGAGTCTAGCTCTTCACACTTTCCAGAGTAAAGATTGTACCTGGAGTCTCACTCCTCGCGCTTCCCAGAGTACAGATCGTACCAGGAGTCCTAGCTCCTCGCGCTTCCAGACTACAAGTCATACTTGGAGTCGAGCTCCTCTCGCTTGACTAAAACTGCGGATGGGCTGTTAGTTGAAGACGTAATACGCGAGTGGCGTTGTCTGGACTCACTGACGAGGCGAGGCGACCACTAAAGTCAACCCGATTTTTATGTCAAAAACTGCTAGTGTCATTCTAGATATAATGAAGTCGGTCGCGCAACACCTTGTCAGTAACTGTAACAAGCAACAGCTTTGATACTGCACCAGATAATTTATTCAGCCCTCATTCTCCCTCCGTATAGGACTCCCTCTCCTAACAGGCTGGGCTTTCCCAGTAGTGTTCCGATTCCCTCCTGTATTGCCGTATTCACTGGTCCATAGGCGCTGAGTTGTAGATACGAGGACAGGGCCGTGATAATGGTAGAGGATTCAGCTTTGGGGCTTCTACATCATGTTCGTATCTTGAAGGTTGACGAGCTGAGGTGCACCGCGCTGCCTTCAACCTGTGAAGGACCTGCTCATAAAAATAGATCTCTTCATCGAGATGCTCCTTGGTTATTGTACTGAAGCCCTCTACTCTCTGGTCGTGGTATATGTCCATCTCAGCCCATCGTAGTATTCAAGATGGCGCAGCGTGCGGTCATCTCATCGTTCGACTGAGCATATCATCAAGTCATTATTTTCCGCAAAAATTGCGAGTGTCTGACCTTTCCTATTTTGAGTACATCTATTTATCGCGAAACCGTAGATTGGTGGGTTTCAATTCATTATGATGTGTACTGATTACTGGCTAGAATATGCGACCCAAGTGTCAGCAACAAAAATAACCTGCGAAATAGACGATAAGCATCGAGTTCATAAAAATAAAGAGGTAACGAGAGGATCAGTGGTGCAAATATTTGGCTGTATGCTCTACCGTTCGTCAATGCTTAAAGCTACGACTGGGGCGGCAAGCGAAATCATCATGAAAAAAAAGCCAGAAAATTTCACCCACCATTACTTGGACAACCGACGAAAGCCACCTAGCCGAATCGGCTCTACGACAGTCCAACAGAATACAAGCTTCCCACCTGACTGGCTTGCTCGTGTCTGCTCGACAAGCTGGCCCTTTCTCAAAGCCAACGTTAGATGCCGATTGGTATGGAATCTAGATGAGCGACTCTCTTGAGTGCTTCATGAGTCGCAAGCTGGGTGCGCCGCGCTTTCGTCTGCGATCAGTACAAATTTGCGTAAAGAAAATGATACCAAGCATTAATGCAAAGCATCTCAGGCTGATGTCGCGGTGGCGGTGCTTGCTTGGGTAAGCCTGTGTTGGACATTAATTTCACCTCTCCACAAACTCTAATACGGTAGGCCTACTATACCCTTATCAGTCTCTGGTAAATCCTTATCACTGAGGGAAGAGGTTGGGTTGGTACATGCTGATTGTTCAGCGAACATTGAATATCCAACATCGATCTGTGTGTCGTAATATTGTTGGTTAACAACGATTCGAAAATACCAAACATGACTCGGAGGCAATCCGACTCGGACAAGTGAGGCATCGCCGAATACCATTAATATTGTCACTGATGCTGACGAGCGTGTGCAGTCCCCCGCCTTACCATCCTATGTGTGTGAGCCTTGGTAATACTAGGTTGATACTTATAATAAGCCATGCAGCTTCTCAGAGACAGATCCTCTGATAGGGCCTCGCAAGTCTTCTCGTCGCCATCAATATGTCATCGCTCTCTTGACTGCTGCACTTGTCATTTTTGGATTAGTGGCCCTCCTCATCCCTTCCAACAACCCCTCAGATCCTAATGTTCGAGATCGCATTCGCAAGGAATGGGACATTGAGCTTCGCCAGCACGAGGAAGAAGTTCTCAAGCGCATTAACACCCAAAAACGCTGGCGTCTTGAAGACAGTGACAGAATTAACCTACGCGAACAATGGGGAACGGAAGTGGAAGAGCACAATCGTGAAGTGGAGGCGAGGCAGAAGCGCGACGAAGAAGCAAAGAATCATATTCGTGAACAATGGGAAAGAGAAGTGGAAGAGCACGATAATGAAGTGGAGGAGGGACGTAGGCATGAAGAGCAAGAAAAAATACGTATCCACGAACGATGGAGGAGAGAAGCGGAAGAGCATGGTAAGGAAGTGGACGAGGCACGAAGGCGCGAAGAGCAAGAAAGTGTTCGTCTCCGCGAACAATGGAGAAGAGAAGAGGAGGAGGCACGGAGGCACGAAGAGCAAGAAAATAGTCGTCTCCGCGAACAATGGGAAAGGGAAGTGGACGAACACAAGCGTGAAGTGGAGGAGAGACGGAGGCGCGAAGAGCAAGAAAGAATTCGTCTGCGGGAACAATGGGGCAGGGAAGTGGAAGGGCACAAGCGTGAAGTGGAGAAGAGACAGAAGCACGAAGAAGAAGAACGCTTGAGATTGAATATGTTTTGGACCGACCCGGAGTCCCACACGTGCACATCCTACGCCACTCGAGAGTACACTGCTCGACTGGTGAATGTTCCATCAAATTACAACCGTCGCGTGGAGGCTTGCATGGCCACACCGGTACAGATCCACGGAAATGAATACACACCCAAGTGGTGCGAGGATCATGTGGGTGACCCTACGACACGGTTTTGTGGTAGTAACGAGCCGCTGATTTTCCGCGTCCAGGGTCCAAACAATGTAATAGGTCATTGGGAAGTCGACCAGCATGAGCCGGATTGTGCATCGTACTGGAATTGGTACAAAGATTTTGTTTGTCGATCCATCAATTTCTCGATATTTGCAACTTATTGATTGTCGCAGGGCTGTGTTTCTCCTGGATCTGGTCAGCGAGTGAGTTTCTCAGATACCGTACAGTGAGCGAAGTTGACGGTATGCAGCGTATTGAACACTACCTCGAGAACATCCCGTCGGGAGGTGATTGGAAGGAGTTCTGTGCTACCACTCCTGCAAGCTTCCGCGGGATGCATTTCACGGGGGCGGAATTCTGCTTCCAAAAGGTTCGCTGCTCAGTTATATCAATTGTGGCACGATTTATACATTACTTTCAGAACTACGGCACATATGGTCACTGGGTCTTTGCTGATGACAGCTGCAACTAGTAACGTGACAACGATGGTTTGATGTCGGGCGAGGGAGATATTGTCTTGGAATGTTGATTCGTTGTCTTTGTTGTACTATTCGATGCATATACGTGTACTTGTATTTCTTCATGTTTTGAACGCCCATCTTTAGCTTGGGATTTGTGAAGCCTTGACAGATCTCCGTCAGGAAGAGAGACAGCATGAATCATAAATCACTAGTACTGGACACAAATAAAAACTCAGCTTCGAAAATAAAGCAACGAGACGATCATGTGTCGTAGCACAAGTAGCTGACGAGCCTCGCTCTCTATGGTGTATAACATGCCATTGGATAGTCAATTTGCCCGTGACCGTAATGTCAAATATCCGTACAGGTAACTTCCGAAGGCAGCACGCTAGCTTTGGAATTATGTTCTCCAGAACCTGTCAAAGGTAAGCGCGTGACCTCAGGGTAAGAACTATCTGTAAAGAGTGGAACTACACGCACGCAGGTTGGTGGAGAGCATGTAAACAATAAGGTGTTTGAGCATACACCAGTCAAATCCTGGGCGCTAGTCCTTTGACCGAAACCGCCGCTATTTGCATGCGGGACGTAGATGGTGAATAACAGGCAATAAGGACTTCTTACCTGCGGAACGTTGAACTCCGAACTGGAAGTGGCTCACTTGGCCTACTGAACTCGACATAAAATCCGGCAATTGCTATGGAGGCATGTGGTTACATGACGTTTTGCGAGCATCTTTGCGGTGTAGAGGAATTAATTTCTGTTGTGAGAAGACTAGTAATATTCCGGTAGCTTGTGACTTGCGAGTATATGCGAGTATTTCTGTTCCGTGTTGGTGCGACGCTTTTGTTGACTGCGTGGTTGCCAGATATCTGCTTTGCGGGATTGCATGAGAATCAATGCGATAATTCAACCATGAAATTGGTCGGTAAGCGACCACGTACATGTGTAGACAGAGATCACTTGAGAAGTCATCACAACTAATGTGATTTGGTCGAACTCACACCGCGGATCATTTGACATTGAACGCGAGATTCATGGATCCCACCACATACCTTGTGCCTGAAGCGACTTGCTGAGGATATATAAGAGCGAATGGAACGAGTGTCCCTAGCCAAAGAACTGCTGACCAGTTGCAATAACGACACAGCGTATGTTTTCCTACTACCGTGTAATCCACTTTGCTGCTAGAGCTAACTGTTAAATGTCAGTAACATTTTGTTCGAAACCATGACTCGTCCTATATTAGCCGCGGCCTTGATCATTTACAACCTCCTTGCAGTCAGTACGGGAGTGGGTGCCACCTGCATGGCCTGCCCTAATTGCGATTATGAGCGAATCAGTATTCAACAAGGGGATGCATGCCTCAACTACTGGACATGCTCAGGCGATACCATCACGTGTTATTACCCCTCTGTTGCAAATCCGGGAACGTTCACATCGTGCTCGTACAGTGGATCGAGCGTAAGTAGCTTCGTCTCACAGCAGTACTGTATGCACACTTACCAATTTGTGGAAATTTTCAGAGTTGGGCACTTACAGCTGGCCCCAGCGATATATGTTTCTCGGTTGCGGGAGATAACTCCAAGTGTTTACCTCCTAATGATCCTTACAACAACTTCGTCGGCTGCACCGCTTCATACGGGTACGACGGTGGAGTAAACAGTGGACTGTTGAAAAAAAGGGAACAAACAGATGAGCTGAGCTGAAGGGACTAGCATCAATTGTTATGAAAAAAAATAGACAACTTATTAAATTGATCTTCAACGGA
This sequence comes from Suillus clintonianus, assembly GCF_016758775.1. NCBI lineage: Eukaryota > Fungi > Basidiomycota > Agaricomycetes > Boletales > Suillaceae > Suillus > Suillus clintonianus. The sequence continues at coordinate 185,258 of NW_024539268.1, read as the reverse complement.
CAAAGCGTTGCTTCAATTTATAGCGAAATAATCGTCCGTTCAACGGGTGGCAAAAAACGTAGTGCAACATGATTCGTCGCCTCTGGGCTTATTGAAAGGCAAGCAACCTGAGATGGACCTGCATGACCATACAACTCATAGAAAGCATCATTATACGTAGCTCGTAGTGACGAAGCATGGATCTTGTGACTCTTGTCCGCACCGAGTGTCGGACCAGGCAACTCGCGAGTTTGCTAATCCAGGTTGGTTCCACACCTGCAAGTAACAAATCATGACGCGTCCGGTCATTGCCGGGACAATGCGAAAACGTTTGGCAATTTCCGGCTCCGGTATCAGTAAAGTTACGGTATTTCACTACTCTATGTATAAATAGCATCGACATCTGGAGTCATTCGGAATTCGCTTCTACCCTACGATTAAAATTATGACTGCCCCGCTTTCCGCTAACAACCACCCACTTGGGTCTGCAGTGCCACCCTTCACTCAGCATGCGATATCTGTCTCACTCCCTACATGGGCAGACAATGTGGGATATGAGGAAGGAGAGAAGCGCGTCGTTGATGCAATGGTGTCCGGATACCCAAGGTTCTTTATCCATCTAAGCATCCAAAAGGTATGTGTCCTCCAGGCCACAACCACATCTATCCCTGATCCATTAATCGGAAGCTTGCACGGATATGCGAGCAGAAATTTGGAGTGCCCGATGAAAAGTGCATACTATTCCCATCCAAGAAGATCGCAGATCGGTGTCGATCTTTCGTTCTTGACCGAGCATCATTAGCAGGCACACCAACACACGTGCGGCTCGTGCAGTATCATATTTGCCCCGAGGACACCCTATTACCATTTCCGCAACCCACTGTAGAGCTACACATCGTGCTCTTCCCCTCGGACGCCTGGCCTCTCGCGAAACAGTTCTGGCAGCATACGGGTCTTGGCATCTCCTCCCGCCTCGCCGATTACTGTCTCTCCCTCCTCCAGGCAGAACCACCAAATTCTCCAGTACCCTCCTCCCCAACGTCTCCCCGTGCTCCGTTCAAGGCGCTCAACAAGCACTATAGCGTCAAGCATACCCCGCGATCGCCATCCTTTGGAACGGCTCTTCCACCTAGTCCGAACCCGCAAGAGGTACTCAGTAAAGACCAGAGTACATATCTTGAAGAGCGTTATGGGAGAAACCTCCCAGTCAGCGCGGGTTCTTATGCAAAGCGGGCTTTGCGCAGACGGATTGCTGGTGTGCTCGTCAGAGATAACTGGGAAGACAGTCCGCAGGGTCCATGCGCAGGCGCACACGATGTCGAAGTGGGGCCCAGTCACCGAGGAGTGAGGGATGTGACGGAGGACGACGTGTACTTGTTCTCAACGGGCATGACTGCAATTTGGAGTGCGCATCAATTGATTCTAGGCGCACGGCCACCAGCCAAGAGCGTGTGTTTTGGGTACATTTGTCCAGATCTGCACTGATATGTGTGCTGATAATTTGTTAGATTTCCATACACGGATACCCTAAAAGTCCTTCAAAAATGGGGTCCTGGGTGTCATTTCCTCGGACACGGTCTCGACTCAGACATAGGCGTGCTGGAGACAATTATTAAACAGGAACTTTCCGAGAACCCTTCTGCGCCGCCTATCGCAGCGCTTTTCGCAGAGTTCCCGTCGAATCCTCTCCTTCGCTCCCCTAATATCTCCGTCCTCCGTGCTCTTGCAGACAAATATGATTTTCTCCTCGTCATAGACGAGACCATTGGAAACCTCGTCAATGTCGACGTGCTGCAACATGCAGACATCGTTGTGAGCAGCTTGTCCAAGATCTTTAGCGGTGATGCAAACGCTATGGGCGGAAGGTAGGAGTTTTACTATCCTCGAAACCTCGATCTCATACTCGCTACCTTAGTTTAATTCTCAATCCTCAAAGTCGCCACTACGCGACGCTCAAAGCATACATGTCTTCTACCTATGAAGACACGTACTTCGATGAAGACGCCGTCTTCATGGAGCGCAATTCCCGAAACTTTAAACGGCGCATTCGCATCATCGACGAAAATACGCTCGCCGTCTGCGAGTACCTACGGTCGAGATCCATTTCAGGCGGAACCCTCTCATCCCCTGTTATCAAAGAGGTCTTCTACCCAAAATACATCACGCCTGAAAACTACCTCTCGTGCAAGCTCCCGGAAGGAGGCTACGGAGGGCTCTTTTCACTCACGTTCACCTCGACTGCTGCTTCGCAGGCGTTTTTCGATAACATGCCATTTCAGAAGGGACCGAGTCTGGGAACGAACTTCACGCTCGCGAATCCGTATACCATTCTAGCACATTATTTGGAGCTCGGATGGGCGGCGGAGTACGGCGTAGAAGAGGGCTTGGTCAGGATTAGTGTTGGGATGGAGGAAAGGGAGGGGCTATTGGAGGGTTTCAAAGTGGCTCTGAGAGCTGCAGAGGCTGCGACGTGACATGATGGCGTCTTTTTGGAGTGCTCCAACAGTACTTTGCTTCTTTCTACCGTTCAACTCGGTGCTTGCAATGTAAAGGGTCGTCCAATCCTTTGGCGAGTTAATACCTCTTATGTTTGGCTATCTGGCGTCAGCACACTAACAAAAATTGTCATGTATCGAATACAAACTACTGTCATTTGCGAAAGGGAGTACGAAAACTTCAAATACAACTACAAGGAGAACGGAAGAATACGACAATGAATACATGTGAACCATAGTGCATCGAGGAACGGAATCTCTAATCTATTCGAATTTCTATAAGGCATGACGACAATGAAAGAACGTGATAATGTTAAAGAGAAAGGGAAAGATGAAGTTCGTAACAATTTTGAATCCCGGCGTTTAATGAGTCGGCGCTGGGGAAGGCCCGTTGTTCGCATTCGCCTGAGCGGTGCTTTTGGCCTCTTCCGCCTTCGATCCAAGGACACTGATGATCTCGCCTATCCGCTGTGTGAGCTTCTCAAGCAGCGGAGACACGCGTTCCTTAACCTCTCTGCCTACGCGATTGACCTTCTCGGGGACAGGGAGAGAAGGGTTCGTGATGATATTGTGCAAGTCCACAACGGTTTTGGAGACGTCAGGGTATGTAACCTGCAGGGTGTGGGGGAGCTGAGCGGTGGACTGTTGTATTTTCTTCATCTCAGAGAGCAGGTTTTCAGCAACGCTTTGGACAGCAGTTTGAGCATTATTAATCTGGTTGGAGGCGAGAACAGAGATAGAATTGGCGGTGTCGGTAGCGCGTTGACTGAAGGGCGATTTGTCAGAATCGACGCATATATGCACTAAGAAAGAGTAACTCACACCAGGACGCTTTGCTGCTGTACTTGCTTGAGGTGCTCCGAGGAATAGACGTAGAGATTGTCCTTGAGGTGCTTGGACAAGTTGATCGCGCGCTGATACTGGTATTGGGAGTCAGAAGATGCGGACGAGGGTGACGAAGCACCCGATTCATTGCTCATATTTCCAGCGACTCTCTCGATGAGGTCAACGACAGGTGTAAATTTCTGAAAACTCGGGTGAGTCGTGTGTCAGGGGTTATAGGTCACGTGGCTCTAACCTTGTCAATGCCCTCTGCAACGCCAACTGCAGGGGATTTGACATTCTCGAACGTCTTTTCCGCAGTTTCCCGCACGTAGCTGACCATCTCCTCTGGTTTGGCTTGGAACGGATAAGGATACCTCGACTGAACTACATCGAGACCCTTGTTGGCAATACCGTCTGCACGGACGATGAGAGGGGCAAGACGAATCTGAATGGGCTGCGAGTAGTTATATGCGGTGTTGGTGATTGCTTGAGCAGCGTGGTACGGAGAGCGAGTGAGCATGTTTTTCTCGAGGATGGCATTTATCTGTTCAAGTGAAGACGCAACCAAAGGAATAGAAACAACGCGGTTTAAAACCGTGATTTCAGGGACTTGTGACTGGGACTGTACGGCTGTTGCCATTTTAAAAAATAATTGTGAGGGTAGGCGTGCAAGAAGGGAACGGAAGAGGAATGGAGGCGCAAGGGGTTCATATACGAATCCAAATTGACATGTGATTATACCACTATCGCGTCTTGTCACGCTTATATCATATCCGTCACACATAACTTGAGATCGAGCCTTCACCATGATTGGCAGGCGGTCGTAATCAGACGCGTTATCTATTGCATACGATGATACCCTCGACGTCGGGCTATTGTCTGATTCTTCTTCACCGCTCTAGCAACGCTCATTTGACATATTGTGGTAGCCAGGTATATGACAGCCAAAGTTCCCGGCTCGTGATTGTGCAAGCGAGAGGCTGTAGCCTGCGGAACCCGCTCATGTGAAAAATAACACGAACCTTGGATTAAAACCTTCAAGTGATACTAGTACTAGCCGAACACCCCAATATCCCCCTTGCAGAATTTGTTTGCAAGGGAGTGCTGAATTCTAGTATGTCTTCACGCGAAAGAGCAGGCTGTCTTCAGCCGTCTTGAACAATTATTTACAGGATGGCTTGTCCAGCTCACTCACTGAAATCGCTGAAATTAATCAGCTAATAGCTACAGATACTTTCCAGCGTAACAGGAACAATCGAGACACCAACCTGCACATGGCCACATCTCGAAATTTTTGTGCAATATTCAATGACATGGTTGTCGGTCGCAGACCAACATACACTGATCTTTATAGTACTGGATCCTCACGACTACACTCTACAACAGTTACTACAACAGGTATCTATAGCCTTTGGGAATGCCCAGTTTACGCTCTTGCGCTTCAGCAGCTTCATTCAATTGCTCAAGATGCCGTCTAAACACCCAACACAACGATATACATATGCTGGCCAACGCGACACAAATGCGGTATGAGTTGGTATATGTTGGGCCCCAGCTCGATAACCAGATGTACCTGGTGTTGTATGGCATCAATAGTGACATCCAGGATATGAGAGAAAAAGACTAACGGCGATAGGATGCCCCCCGACATTCCAATGGAGTTGATGAACCCAATCGCAACCGCTCGCTTGGAGCTCGAATGAGCGAATGTGTTGCTGATCCATGTTAACAAGACAACATTTGAGACTTGTGACTGAGCAATGAGAAAGCTGGTTGAATGATAAGAGAGGGCAGGACGAGCAGTATGCGAAGATATTACTGACAATGAGGCGTAGCGAACCGTGATATTCATCGTGGACATAGCCAGAATATATCCAGTGATCAGCATCGACAACGCAAAGACCATATGCCCGAAACGTTCATGTGTCGCATCAGAATGTCTTGAAATGTTAAGTGCTTCCAATTCACTCAGGTATGTGAGAATAAGGCCTACCGTGCGACAGTAAGTCCAGTGATTGTACTCACAATCCACGGCGGTGCACATAGCAGAAGACTGATGGTAGGCGAGTATCCCATTGTAGCCACCAATGTTGGGAAAAACAGGTTGAATGACAAAGATGCATTACAGCAAGCCAATGCTGTGCCAATCAACCACGCTCTCCAATCTGTGACTATTGACAGGAGATCGGAAAAGCTACTGGATGGCTTAGGTTCAGCGGGATCGTGGCCTCTCGAATCCTCTTCCATCCGCGTTTGAGAAAGAGAATGCTCCGCAGGAGTGAGCCAACGCGCAGGGCCAGAAGGGAAATCAGGCAGTATGAACATCCCGCAGATGCCGACAAAAACTGTCAAATAACCCTCTATGAAAAACAGCCACCTGATAGCAGTCAAAATCCACGTCAAACATCTGCTGGTAAACAATATGTTACCAACCTCCAGGCAGCGTAGCCAAGAAATCCCTCCATGGTTGCCAGAATTCCAGAAGCGAACAGCGAACCAAAAGCATTGCTTAAACCAACTGCTGCGGTGAAGAACGCAGTCCTGGACCCAAGCTCTTCTCGCCTATACCTGCATTCATTTAGCAGGCCAATTTGTCATGTGAACTCGGGGGGAGTACCATCTCGAAAGCAGATAAAAAGCACCAGGATAAAACGTAGCCTCCAAAAATCCCACCAGAAATCGTGAGAAAATTGCTTGGTAGTAGCTGCAAAGATGTGTATCAGTGTTTCAATTGTGCATCGCTGTACAAAATACCAACTTCGTGGATATTCCTTCATTACAAGTCGCCGTCCATTTTAAATTCGCCACAACAAACATAGTGAAGACAACAGAACACACCAATGAGAGTGGTGAGGAGGCCCCATAGCGACATACAGCTTGATAAATACAGCGATGGTTTCGATATGCGAGTGAGAATCAAGTTTCTGCCACGGCCCACCATGTATCAGACTCGGAGGGCGTTAGAAAAAACCCAAATTGCTCACGAGGGTGTTTGCATTAGCAAATAGCCGATGTAGAGACTGCTGATCAGCGTATTGAACTGTCTACCCTTCATGCCAAGGTCCTCTTCGAAACCACGAAGCCTCGCGGCGCTGCAGGTGAGAATGGGTATCAGCTAGAATACAGACATCACTTGCAAAATGTCTTACGCAGCGTTATTTCGATCCATCTGGCCATCGTAGCAAGCACTTCAGAGGCGGAGACAGACGGTGACAACTGATGTTACGCACCTGATTCAAGATGTAGATAAGAACAAGATATGCTGTTCTGAAGTCTAGCTTGCGCAGAAGATTTCTCTCCAACACCTTCCTAGATATGGACTCCGGGTCGTCATTACTGTCCAGGGATGCACCGTAGGTAGACGGTGTAGGGTCGGCGAACTCTGGGGGCAACAACGGCCTACTCTCACTGGGAGAAGACATGATCGCTCAGAGCCTGAGAGTCACAACCTTTTGTAGCGATGTCAAAACAACGAGCTACGTATTATCCCCTCTCTCACCTAGATTGATAGCCTCATGACGTTATATATGATAGCAGGAGCATATATTACCCAAAGATAACCTTGACTAAGTGAATTCAATAACACCGCCTCATGGGAACTCAGCATATCCTAGTTTCGCAATCTCAGTGGTCATTGCTGACGCGCGACGCGTCGACGCATAGAGATGGTACAGGAGATGTGCTGTGCCGCGCGGTGGTCCCTGGAGCTGGGAGAGTTCAAGTTGGAGTTGCGGCACAATTACATAAAGCGAAGTTTGATCTCCGAGTTAATTTATAAGGAGCTTACTAAGTTAATAAGTAATGATCCCAATTTCCCATGCATCTTTGGCGCGAATTGGAAGTTGAACTGATTGGCTTCAGTCGCGTAAACGTCAGTGAACTCGACTGCATTTTACATCGTTAGATGCTACAGCAGGTATCTATAACCTTTAGTAAGGTTCAGTTCGCGCTCTTCTGCACCAGCCGCTTCGTTCAATCGCTCAAGATGCTGCCTAAACACCCAGCATAGTGAGATGCATATACTGGCTAGCGCGATGCAAATGAGGCACGAGTTGGTATATGTCGGGCCCCAGCTCGATAACCAGATGTACCTGGTGTTGTATGTCATTAATGGTGACACGCGGGAGATGCTAGAAAGGTACTGACGGGGATAAGGTGTTCCCTGATGTTCCAATGCAGTTCATGAATCCGATCGCAAGCGCTCGCTTGGAGCTGGAACGAGCGAATGTGTTACTGATCCATGTTAATAAGATGACATTTGAGACCTGTGCCTGAGCCATGAAAAAGCTGGCTGAATGATAAGAGGCGGCGAAAATAGCGGTACACGAAATATGACTGACAGTGAGATGTAGCGAACGGTAAAATTCATCGTGGACATAGCCAGAACATATCCAGTAATTAGCATCAACAACGCAAAGACCATATGCCCAAAGCGTTCGCGCGTCGCATCGGAGTGACTTGAAAAAAAATGAGTCTTCGCTGAGGGGTGAGCCAAAATTTCAATAAGGCCTACCGTGCAACAGCAACTGCGGTAATTGTGCTCGCAATCCATGGCGGTACGCACAGCAGAAGACTGATAGTAGGCGAGTACCCCATTGTGGCCGCCAAAGTTGGGAAGAACATATTGAACGACAGAGATGCATTACAACAAGACAATGCTGTGCCAACCAACCACGCTCTCCAATCTGTCATCATCGAAAGGATATCGGAAAAGCCGCCAGATGAAGTCTCAGCGGGACCGTGACCTTCTGAATCCTCCTCCATCCGCTTTCGAGCGAGAGCATGCTCTGCAGGAGTGAGCCAACGCGCAGGGCCAGAAGGAAAGTCAGGAAGAATGAACATCCCGCAGATGCCGACAAAAACTGTCAAATAGCCTTCTATGAAAAATAGCCACCTGAAAGTGAAAGTAGTTAAATTCCGTGCCAAACATCTGCTGGGAAAAAATATGTTCCATACCTCCAGGCAGCATAACCAAGAAATCCCTCCATGGTTGCCAGAATTCCAGAGGCTAACAGCGAACCAAAAGCATTGCTAATTCCAATTCCTGCAGTGAAGAAAGCGGTCCTGTATCCAAGCTCTTCTCGCTTATACCTGCACCCATTCAGCAAGCCGGTCTGTCGTGTGAACTCGGAGAATTACCATCTTGAAAGCAGATACACAGCACCAGGATAAAACGTAGCCTCCAAGAATCCCACCAAAAAGCGAGAGGAAAGTGCTTGGTAGTAGCTGCAAAGATGTATATCAGTGTTTCAACTGTGCATCGTTGTACAAAATACCAACTTCGTGGATATTCCTTCATTATAAGTCGCCATTCATTTTAAATTCGCCACGACAAACATAGTGAAGACAACAGAACACACCGATGAGAGTGGTGAGGAGACCCCATAGTGACATACAGCTCGATAAATATAGCGATGGTTTCGATATGCGAGTGAGAATCAAGTTTCTGCCACCATAGTTCAGACTCGGAGGGGATTGTTGAATGTTCAAATTGCTCACGAGGGTGTTTGCGTGAACACGTAGCCGATGTAGAGACTGCTGATCAACGTGTTGAACTGATTACCCTTCATGCCGAGGTCCTCCTCGAAACCACGAAGCCTCGCGGCGCTGCGGGTGAGAATGGATGTCAGTTAGAACACAGACAACCTTTGCAGAATGTCTTACGCGGCATTATTTCGATCCATCTGCCAGTGGCCATGTAGCAAGCACTTCAGAGGTAGAGACAGACGGGACAACTGATGTTACGCACCTGATTCAAGATGTAGATAAGAACAAGATACGCTGTTCTGAAGTCTAGCTTGCGCAGAAGATTTCTCTCTAACACCTTCCTAGAGATAGATTCCGGGTCGTCATTGCTGTTCAAGGATGTACCGTAGGAAGACGTTGTAGAGTCGCCGATCTCTAAATGCAACAGCGACCTATTCTCACTGGGAGCTCGAGAGGACATGAATGTTCAGAGGCTCACAGCCTGGTATGGTGATGGTACAAGGACAAGCTACTAGTGATGAGTCTCTCACCCGTCCCGAGCTCTGAAAGTTTCATTTTTAGCTAGCATTGCCTCGAGATAAGCCTGAGTCAGTTAATCGTGCAATTTGATGCAATTGACGCATCTGGTTTCTTATTGGCCGTTACTGGCGGGAGATTCGCTACGGCCAGTATGAGTGACGTGTTCATCCACAATGCACATGTGTGCATGCTGCACCGGTCGGCGTCGTTTCTGGCTTAGTGGAGTGTGGGCATCATCAATATAATGCAGTGAGACTATCAAGCCCGCCGGGGCCCGAAGTAGCCCGAAGGGGTATGAGTCGGTCAACTGCGCATTGCGTTGGTTGTAACACCGAGCACTGGCCGCCTGCACTGGCTCCTACATCGAAGACGAAAGATTGGTATCATTATATCACGTCCACGCGTTAAACGAACATGAACCTTCAACATGAAAGCAGCAAGGAGCCTGATATTTCGGATAGCTTAACCAAATATTAGACTTATCACGTCACGCGAATTCAAATCGCGTCCACTTCTAGATCTTATTACGCGGCGTCCGATGGGCTTCCATTAAGATTTTTCGCTGTACAATAGCTGGCGCGGTAGCAAATCGAGCTCAACATATCCTAGGCCACGAAAATTAGACCAGAAACCGAAGAGGCAGAGAGAAACGCGAAAGAAGGATGACACTATCTAACATCTACCTCTTCCACACGAGGACGCACGTCAGCGACACTAGTGTCGCTCGGTTGCTGGTCCTGCAGGTGCAGCGCGATCTTCTCTGCAAGGCCGTCCTTCTCATCGAAGCTCTCGAGATCTCCATCACCATCCTCTTCATCATCTGCCTCCTCTATGATGGCGCCTTGTTCTCGGAACACAAGGTAGGAGCTCTCAAACACCTGCGAAGCACGATCAAGATAGAGCGAGGCTTTGGGGAGTGGCTACACTGACTTTGGAGTTTTGTGCGGCACAGATTGCCTTGATTGTCTGACCCTCATGCTTGGCGTGCAGTGTTCGGCGGAATGAGTGAGTCAGGAAAGAAGAAAGGGAACTAAGTGGCCAGTCTGGTGGTACGAGGGGAATGATCTGTATATGTTTCATATGAGAAATCGTGGCGGTCAGATAGTGCACATTGAGTTCGTATCTGTAAGAAGGAATGCGCTCACATCAACGGCATCTAAATTCGCGGCCTGTGATCTCAGTAGTCTTGTGGTTTGTTGGGGCTCCCTGCGAAACAATCATGTGTGCCAAATCTACTGGTGGGTTATAAACGTACCCGTCTTCCATGTATACTTCTAAAAGCATTCTTACCAACTCTCCCTTCCCCTCTGAAGTCTTCTCTCTCTCCAAGATTCCAGGACCACCTTTGGCTGCGAACAGCGCGCCCCATTCACTCATTCCGCAAGCTTCGACAGCTTTTGAAGGGACGACGATGCCCCCCGTCCGAGCGTATGTCTCTGCCGAGACGGGATCTCGTAATGTGAGGGCTAATGCGCGGAGAGCCATCCTGTGCATGCCCATCTAAAAAGTAGTTTAAAATAACAGGAAACATTGAATGTCAAATCATGCTGACCTTGCCGTTAAGCAAAGCCATCTCCAAGCCAAGGACTTTGTCGAAGCCGCTAGCAACAATTTGTGATTTGACCATTTCAGCGTTATACCCCGATAAAGCCTGCAGAGCGAACAATGCTTTGAGCCTTGCACGTTTCGATGGAGAGTCGGGTGCTGTCGATACAAAATAGGTAAGGAAGGACGATTGAGGACGTTGAAGCTGTGTGGATGGAGGGGAGGTTATATACTTTTGTGAAGATTGCGAGGTGTAGGAAGCAACTGTTGTTTATACACTGGGTTGAGAATGTGAGCGACTAGCGTGAAATTAAACGCACATTTGGCACGCCAGAGCTTTAGAGTGCTTTCGTCCTGCAGGCACTCGAGAAGCTCGTCGATGCATCCTTGCACGAGCTGTGCATGAAGTTCCGCATCCTTAACAAAACATCCACGATAAGCCTTCCGTAATAAATGTGGGGGCACAATGCAACGCGCAACATACATCTCGCCTCCTCACAATGACCAACCACTCCAAGTATTTCCTTGCTGCATTGGGATCTAACTGTTGCAACTCGGAAAGAATGGTGAGATCCTCCTCTCGATCTTTTTCTTTTGTGGGCCTCTTGGTCGACATGAGAAGCTACACCATAACGCGATCAGTCGCGCACAAAGCTGCTGCCGTCTTATGCTTACCATAAGCCCTCGCTCTGAATCTCGTACTGTTAGCCATACGCCCCATTTTCGAAGCATTGCCCTGTCTTTGCCTTGTTTTGATTCCAGCAAGGCAAACATATTACTCAGGGGGTCCGTCACGGAAGGATCACTATATCGTCCCTCTACCAGCCTAAAGCAAGCATCGGCATTATCAATATCTGATGAATAATGCAAGGCAAGGTGAAAACAGTACTCACCCCTTCCAAATTTCCATTACTCGTCCTTCGTCACCTCTGGCCCTGAGTAATGCACATAGAGCGCCTACTTCTCCGGCTTCGAGGAGTACAGGTTCTACAGCTGAAAGGCTCGCAGAATTCGTGCTTTCAAGGTGCGAAATGAGAGACGTAGTGTCACCCGATCGCGCGAATAATATAGCTAGGGCTGTATCTGTCACCTGGCAATTTCCTTTAGCACCATGTAATTCAAACATAAAATTGTATAATAACCTCCTGCTGCTTGTATTTTCCTTGTCCCTTGAAGCCCTGGAGAACAGACTTGATCATCACTATGGCTTCTTCCCGAAGAATCTTGTGAATCTCCTGGGCAGCAGGCGCTTCACGGGTGGAGGGCGGAAGATGAGGGGAGTAATTCCTGACTAGGTTTGCGGCAACTGTCAGTTCCGCCCAGACGGGGGAGAGGGGTGGGTGAGTCGGGTGCCGGGGTGTCGGAAAGAGGTGGTGGTGCATGGTCGGGGAGAGAAGGATGGGAAGGGGAATTTAATAAACTTAAGTACTCACTGAGATCATCAACGTTCGCCTCGATGGGCATTCGCTTTGAAATACCATCGTACACCTCCGCTTCTTCACCATCAGCGAGCAATGGCCGTGATAACTCAGGAAAGTAGGATACAAGGACACGGGGATCGAGTGCGCCTGCAAGAAAGTGCGGGGCCGCCTCCACGAAACGCGTTTGAGAGAACAGAGCAAATGCAATAGATTGATGTATGTATTCGAGTGTTTCTACCTGTTGAACCAGTCAATATTAGTTTGACAAGTAGATGAAACAATTGCACCTCGTCAGAATCTAATGTCTGACCAGATGCGAAGGTTTTTGTGAGGTCAGCGGCATCCTCAATTCGGTTGTTTTCAAGCAGTGCTTCGACTTGAGCAATGACGGTCGATTGAACCAGTGAATGAATAGTGTGCTGTCCGTAAACCAAAATGGAAGAACGAGGGAAAGAACTATGGCGCATCCCCGCTAGAGTTGCCAGTGCTTGCAAATACTGTCGAGCTTTCAGCTCCTCAGTTCCAAAAAACGGAACACAAAGCTAACAGTCGAGTGCGGTCGATATTCAAGATGAAGCCGTCCTGGCAAGCTTACGGTTAGAGTCACTTGTTACCATAAGTTCTAACATGTCGACACATACATAACAGCACTGATTAGTAAGCAATTCTACTGCGAGGAAAACTAGAGTCCACTGTCCGGTGCTCCACGACGTTGACAGTAGGCTCGCTGCCATGCTTGACGAAAATACAATTGATTGGGATGCGCTACGAGCTCAGAGCCTTTGCCCTGGTGGGTTCGGAAAGGAAAGAACACGTGTCTGGTGCGTAGAATTGTAACTGTTTAGTTTCGCTGAGATGCTTAACTTGTCATATGCCAGGCCTGCCCTGCTCGGAGTCCACGTTCCATCAGAGCCTCCTCCGTATACAGAGATCTCTCCAGAACCTTCGGCAGATGATGTGCCCCATCCTGACGAGCGTCAAGTACGTTTGGACACCGACCGGAGCTTTGTGATGTATCCCGTAGGCAATGTATCTCATGCTTCCGTTTCCACAAGTATCCGAACATGTTACAGGCAGACGACAGCGACCAAAGTCGCAGAACTGCATTGCAGTCCTCTCTCAACAGTTTAATTGTTTCCCTCCTCCGAAAGCGTCGGAAGTTGCACTATTTCCAAGGGTATCATGACATTGTCACTGTTGTTTTTCTAACTCTTCCACCAGAGCTTCAGCTCCCTTGTGTAGAAAAGCTTTCCCTCCATCGAGTCAGGGACTCTATGGGACCCACATTAGAGCCTGTATTGGGACTTCTCCGGATCATGCGTAATCTTTTGCGTATTATCGACCCTAAATATGCAATGCTGCTTGAGAGGTACCTTTACACATTTTGTGCCTTGTCACGCCTTGTTCATTCATGCATTATACGTTGCTCCATAGCATTGCACCATTACCGTTCCATGCTCTATCAAACCTTCTCACCCTTTTCTCACACGAGGTACCCACCCTACCCCTTATTCAGCATGTCTGGGATTTTCTGCTCTGCCGAGAACCTTTGGCAGTGGTGTGGTTGGCTGTCGCTGTAAGTGCCTTTTTCTACGACCACTGCTACGATACCATTCCATGGCAAACATTGTTGTTCAACAATTACATCAATGACTCATATGAATCGTGCAGGTCATTCTCGTTCGAAAACCTGATGTTTATCAATTAGCCGTAGAAGACGAGGATGGCATGATACACTCAGTTTTGAATGCTCTGCCACCACTCAGCGATGATTCCGAAACAACGTACGACGTTCCCTCCGATTCCGATCAGCATACTCGAACCGGATCACGGGATGAGGAAGACAAAGTAACCTTCAACACAGAGGAGGCGAAGCGGCTCTCAGATGTACCCGACGAAAACACGAGCGACGGGCCTTCTATAGGACAACATCAGATGATCGAACAGAAACCGATCCCCTGTTTGACGGAGAATGGAGCGTCCCAGAATATCCCTGATGACCAAGTCATCCGTGGAGAGAGTGATATGGCTGCTGATGCCGACTACTCTGCTAAGAATCGGGTCATCCAGCGGTCGGATAATTCATACACCGCGTTATCTTCAGCTCAGCCTCGGGAAACCGAGGAATGTCCGGCCACAATTTCTTCAGAGACTCATATCGATAACACTGCCAAAATTGATACTGATACTGACTTTGTTCAGCTCTCACAGCCACGACTCCCACCGCACCCGCATTTCCCTTCTAGGCCGCCGTCCCCTACATTGCTACGTACATCACGTTCTAGTTCCCGCACTGCGTCCCGTTCGCCCTCACCACCACCTCCAAAATCCTGCCGGCCTCCGATTTCACTTCCGTCTCTTCTAACACATGCCGCACAGCTCCTTGAGGCCTATCCTCCCACCCTTCCCGAGCTTCGCGTTAAGGACATACTTGGGCCCAAGAGCGTCGTACACACATGGAGGCCTCCTCCTCCTCGAGAAGGTTTCTCTATATCATCCGACAACGGATGTGATGACAACGCAGAGAGCTGGGTTGGGAGCCCTGACGTTGTTGTACCATTCATAGAAGATGAGGATATTGAGGAAAGCGAAAATGAGCGAAAGACGAAGTCACGCAAAGGTCCCGTCACAAAGCACCGGAGACTTATTCTCCTTCATCGCTTGCGTCTTCAGTTCGGACTGCTCACGCCTACGGAGAAACGAATCCTTTTGTTAGGTGCAGTAGCAGTAGTTGGCCTTGCCGTTGCCCTTCGGCAGAACAGGGGCTTTGCGGACATGAAGAAAGGGTGGACAGCATGGGCGTGGGCATTTACCGCTAGAATCGGGAATAGAACTGTGGTATGAACCAGACCACGAGTACGTACAAGCACTATCTCAGAAAGCGGTGGACCACTTCAATACTAATTAGTCTTCCTAAAGGTATCAGTGCGTCGCAATCACAAATAGTTATCGGACGGGATCCTTGTAGGACGCTAATCGAGACTTTAAATGTCAGAAAGCTCGATCACAGGCGCATCATTCCGATCGATTTATGTGGGGAAGACTCTGATTTACTTTTGATCCATTCCACGACTACGGACAACATTCACCACTAAATCCTGATGAGGCTGTAACGGTTCGGGATTCCATTTCTGTTGTAGCTTTGTGATTATGAACACAAAGGCCCCCTTCCCAAAAAAACTCAATCAATCATGCATATGATCATATCTTAAAACATACCAAAGTCGTTCCTTCACATATTTATAATAGTCTGTGCAGGAAAGATCGGCGCATTATTGACGGGACGTCGAGATGATACCTAGGCCATCCAGAACGTGGACATTATATCTAATGCTATACCGGCTACCGAACATGGATAAATCAACGTCGAACAGTTGTATGCGTACGTTGATTTGCCGTTGATTGAACTCTGGCCGATCAGACATTGCCAACGTCGATATCTCCATGCGGAACAAGAATTTTGATTGCTTCAGATCGTGGATGCCGGTGCGTTACTACGATTATAATCTTGGTAGACCGAAGACGATTAAAGCTGTTTTCTAGCTTCCGTGATCACATTTCTATCAACCTTGATACGAGACTGCGACCAGTTTTCATAGCACGGTCCACGCTCTCTTAGCAGCACGTTGAAGATCAAGAGCCTCATAATGCTATGCTGTAGTAATGTATAGACTCGGAGTGCTGCCCAGAGTCCAGACCGCATACACGGGAAATATTGTGCAGTCAAGTCACAATGGCTTCAGGCTTAATGCCTCAACGATCCGTCCCAGGCGGCAATCATTATCATAAAAGTGGCGTAGATGTGATAATAGTAGATGGCAAGTGATCAAAAAGGCATCTTGAAATTAAATTAACTATAGTAATCGGCTTTCCACGGCCGCGGCATTTACACTCATCACCCCAGAGTACTAGTGCTAACTAGAACAAAGAGCACTATATGGGGCAGACCTCTGCTTTTTGATAGCAGTAGTACCTGAGGCCTGATCTCCTAAAGGAGATCTAGTGGAGGTCTATGCATGACATTGGTAGGCTGTACTTCGTCAAGAACGTCATATTCTTGGAGGCCATGCACTCCGGAGTCTAACTTTTGCGGCGGCATGAATATCGGCGATCATTAGGCGAGGGTGACTTTCCGTGGTGGCAGCTAAATGAAATCATCAATACCATCACATTAAATTCGACGGAGAGCCGAGGCACGTAGCCTTGGTAATTTTGACACCCGTGCGCAGGCTGATGGCGTGTACTGATAGCAACTGGACCTTGTGCTCAATCCCTGTGCGTTGTGATAGGATAACGCACGGACATCGAGGCTTGAACGTGGAGTAATATGATAACATGATCAACCGGCAAGAGTTTCTTGGAATCGCGCGCCAGTGCAGCGACATCGTCAAAGCCGGTCCTGATCATGGTGAACAACAACAGATAACGTTCAACATACAGCACTGTCGTGGAGACAATGGATAAATAGTTTGCACTCAGAGCTCAGTCAAAGCAAGCCCCAAACCACTTTCAAGATGTCTTCCAACCCAACTGAATCGCACCAGAGCAAGGCAGAGATGCAGCGCCTATACAGAGAGAAGGAGGGGGAGGGATTCACGGAGCTCCAGATGGCAATCCGTGAAGTGACGAGGGGGAATGTTGATCTTGTAAAGCGTCATGAAACACTGACGAAAGGCATGTCAAACCATTCTGTTGATGTCCAATCACCTAACCCACACTCATCAGCGGCACAGAAGATTAGAGAACTTCATCGTCAGAATGATGAGTTGCGCAGACAGCTGAACATGATAGCTGATTCGTCGCGGGGACCGCCAGGTACATTATCTGACTGTTTGACTTATTCTAATGCTAAACAACACACAGGTGGCCAGGCGCTCGGGGCTTGGCCGGGGGGAGCTACCGCTGACCCCTATGCCCCTGATTTTGGCCTCAGTGTTTGGAGGAATGATCTCAGCACTCAGTATTCCGCTCAATATTACCCTGACAATGCTGCGCTATCAGACAGGAACTTGCCGCAAGGGTACACCGGGCAAGGCAGGGGCATGTAATCGACTGACTGCAAGAATGTCGCGCAGCGGGAGCGAGTTGATGTAGCAATATATGTCCCATTCTTAATCATATCTTAGGCCATAAGTAGTTTTCTTGTGCTTTTTTGGAGAATAATTGGATGGTCTTTTTTGAATTAGCAAGAATGTTCAGGATACAACAGTTATTTCCACACATTTTTAAGATGGCTCATCTTTGCTTCCGTCTTCTAGGCTCCGGTAGGCTGCCATACCATCTGATGTACAACGACTGTCTGCATATAGAGGTCAAGTGTGAGATTGAAAATCCGCTGCTATCACATGAGTGCCCACTTGACCACCTATGGTTCGGAATTTGTTGTCCGGAGTCGTCGTCCGACGACAAATCCCGAACCAGCTGTAGTGTAGTGACAACATATTGAAATAAGGGTGTAGAAGTGGCATCCCGATATGACCATGTGCACATAAATTTTCTTCCGTTGATGCCGCAGCGAACTTCAATGAACTCAAAAAATTGAGATGGCCGGTGGGTGGATAAATCCCGACGATGCCCCAACACTGACATAGATCCAAGACAAGATGGTCTGTCTGAGACCGGAGCTGGAAATAAGGTCGACAATACCTTGAGTATGGTGTCCACCGCTGTGTTACTAATGACTGATGGCAGAAGTGAAGACGCGGGTATGTTATTGGACAGTGAGGTTGCTCCTCTTAGGCACCATATTTCATGTATGTGTTGAGCATACATCGCGTATGACTCCATTGTGTATGGCAATGCCTGCTGACCTCTAGGAATCGATACGTGACTCGCCAAGGTTCGGTTTTACTAGTTGAAATCCTGTAAGACATCGAGTTTGGAGAATAGACGTTACGCCGACAACAATCACTATGCGCATAGCCTTCATAAAGTCGCGGACCTGAAGTGATGCGCAGCGCACGGCTAAGGACACAATGAAATTAGGGTTGAGATTGTGCCCCTGGGTTTCTTCGGGTCCGACGTCTTCGGGATGTGTCCATGAGGGTCCTACTTGATTTCTTTTCGCGTAGGGTGTCGAGGATAAACTTGGAGAGACTACATGTTACACCATACTAGAAGCATCGAGGCGGAGAGAGGCCAAACAGAGTTATCAATCAATTGAGTGCACGCACCACCGTCGGCGACACGCGACATATCATTACCCTATCCTGAGCATAGTCACCCCTGGCCTGAGTACGGTCCTGTGCCATACAAGCAACATTGTAACACGGATCAATTCGGAACAATGAAAACAGCGCAACCATGTGGCGTTCAGGCCAATTTTAGAGGTCGGGGAGCGCGAAGCGCGCCAGATGTCATCCTTGTGAGATTGCACAGCCACAAGCGCCCACAGGGGTGTCCAAATTGTGATGCGCGCTTGCATTCCACCATGCATGTTATGTCCCAATACGAAGCGAAATTTTTTCAGTGCTGTGTTTGTCACGTTAACGCAGAAGGAATGCAGCGAGGGGCAATGACTTGAGTATTTAAGATGTTTCATGTGACGGATGATTGAAATGACTCACCAGGATATACTCCGTCGAGCAAGCACACTGTAAATCTTCCTTCTCTCTAATTTCAGAGGCTTTCGACACCATGTGCGACGACACCACAGAGCGTGCATATAAGCAGAACAAGTCCGCGCAGCAAAAGCAATACAGAGACAGGGAGGTCGACAGCTTTGCCGAGCTTCGCGAAGTCATTCGCGAAGTGACAGATGATCAGGAACCCCCTAGGACAAGACATGAGACACTATTGAAAGGTGAGCATATCAAATAAAATGAGCCGACGGGAAAATTCACCACGTGGCTAGCTGCACAACTCATCAAGCAGCTTAAGCTTGACTTGATGAATCTGAAGCTGCACCAGCAGCTTCGCACGCTGAAATCATCTCGAAATGACGAATACTGTATGATGACACACAGTAGGCTTCAGCTTCTGCGGAGTTGTCCCTCAAATGTCTGATCAACAGGCCCTACAGCGCAGATACCCGCTATGTCCTTGCACTGGAACAGTGATGTCAAGTCGGTTGGCACGCGCCGGACGACAGAAATCGTACCGCAAAGCACACCGCGCGACTTTTGCATCGGCGTGAGGTCTGGGGTGTACGATGCCGCCGTGCTGGAGGGTGCGCAGGACCACACAAACATCATTTCACGATGCAATGACAACTTGAGTCAGATCACCCAGTATACGTCCGTCGGACCCCCCTTGAACCAGTCTCGCATCTCCTATGATATATATTCATATTAGAAACATAACTGTATGTCGAATAGCACTCACCAAGTTTTCTGTAGTAACAGCACAGTTGTAATGGATGCGTGATCTCATGGTCATAATGGGTGTACTGTGTGAGATGCACTCAATGAGGGTGTTTCAAAATAGCTGGACATGCCACCAGGCTGCGGCCTTATAAGTAATTGGGACATGGAACGATATGCTTCGGCTCGTGAAACACGCCTGTATCCGGTATCGGGTAGTACTTGGTGAAGATAGCCCGGCAGCCCGGGGAATTTGAGTTCAGGAAATACGTACTAGCTAGGCGTTTATTCATAGAAAGCATTGTCCTTCTTTTTGGCTTTCCTGGAAGTCGGTGCCCCTGGTGTTTATCCGTCGATAATAAGAATCGTGACACACGGCTGAAAAGCCTGGAACGATGAAGATACCACTAATCGAAGGCGCGTGGAACACAACTGGTCAGTGTGTCAAACTTGAAGATATGACAGACCACAGGTTGGTTGGAGCAGAGGATACTTTTTGTGCGTCAGCTGTGCACCGATCAATCCTAAGTCCAGGGAGAAAGTTAACACGAACCACCCCAACTTGTACCAGCGGCAGCTGCAGGGTGCTTTAAGTTGATTTCGGGAATTTCCAACGTTATAGATGGCTTTATAGATGATATATGCGGTTCAAGCGCTCACCGGCACCACTAGTCCTCTGATGGAATAGTCTAGAGTCTAGACGTCTCGAAACAAGCGGAGAAAGCAATCCCGGGCCCGCGCGGCTCTAGGGACCGAACGAATCCAGACTTTCAAGTTGGTCTAGTCCTGCATTTGGGAATTTGCAAATATTTGTCACGTTGGGCGCCAATCTATCATTGGGTAGTCCGCATGACCAGACAGCTGCAGAGTACATACAAGATAATAGCCCGACCGGTTTCAGACTCATCTGAACCTTCTTTATATATATCACTAGCAGCATTCGAAGAATGCTACTCGACCCCGGACATGTCACATCTCCGAGGACAGTGATACTCGTGTCCCCTGCAACCCCCAAGGTTCGGATACTGAAAGGTGGTTGGAGGGAGGCCAGGTCAATGGCGCAGCATTGTATACCTTGACCTCACATAATCAGACCAATGTTTACTAACACTAACGTGCATTTATATTCAACCTTGACAAACACGGCCTCCGCAAACTAGTACTCACGACGATTTCCTTCAATTACAAACACGACGAAATCCAGTATATAGAACAAATTATCCCCAGTTTCCCGACAAGAATATAGATGCCCTTTGCTCATGGGCAGAAGGTGATTGTATACACAGCATTGAGCGAAGAGCTGCAGGTGAACAGAGAGGTCGTGTCATCGTATGCATAAGCGTATGCGTTGGGGCAGTTATCCTCTACATACGGGGAATCGGTCATCTGCAGACAAGCCACAGCGTGATAACACTTACTGAAGTAGCTGTAGTACTCAACGCCTGACGATGGGCATGTAGCAGGCGTATTATACTGCCCAGTGCAGCAGTTGGGAGAGTTTGCTAGATATTCGAATAAGGATCTGCATGATTCGACAGGAGACAACTCTTACATGGATTACCATCGAGGTTGGCCTCGCAAGCACTCTTGCACCCAACAGGGAAGCCTGTGGAGTCGTAAGGGCCTTTGAGTGGTGCTGGACCTGAACGCGGAAGTTTATCAGCAATTTGACCACAGCCGGAGTGCGAGATGCTCACAGTTAGGCCCTAGGTCCACAGGGCAGCTTGGAACCCCACACCCAACATTATTTGTGATACGGACGGGCAAATTATACCCATCGACAAGAGATACTATGATGAAAGTTAGCCTGACTGATGACTTTGGCCTAAATCTTACGCACCGTCATAATAATCAACGCCTCCTGCATCCAAAGTGAACTCTGCAAGAGTGGCAGGAGGGACACCCTGATAGCTGAGCAATCAGAAAACTGGACTGTCTAATAGCAAGCATGTTTACCGTGCCGGTGGTGGGGTTGCACACCAGTCCTCCATTGCAACCACCGTCAAGGCAAGAGTTCGGGCCGGGGTTTGTGCTGAAGTCACAGTCGCGACGTCCCTATCATAAAATGAAGAGGTGAGAAAGGAGGATAGATGGGTATGCAATGAAAACCAACCCAGATTCGTCCAGCCGTCCAGGTGCTTGGGACCTGTTGTGAATCAGTGAGACAAGTCAAACCGATAGATCGTTATATGTACCTGGAAGGTAACTGCAGTATACTGGGTAGCCTCCCAGCTGGTTGGCATTTAGCTCAGGTTCAAGTGGTGGATGCCAAAGTTAAATACCTACCCAGTTGTGTAGCTAGGCAATGTGCCGGAGCCCGTGAACATCTAAATAATTATTAGTGAAAATGCGGTCGTTGGTGCATCGCGGGTGGAAACATACTGCGGGCCTGCAATCTCGTCGTCATCATCAATGCCGACAACAGGAAGGCACATGAACATACCAAATGGTGAAAGGACACGCATTGTACACAGTTATGGTGCGCTGAGCAAGCGCTGTTGACGCCAGAGCGAGAGAAGACGCTGCAAGAAGATACTTCATGATACAATCAGCAATTGAACCAAATTATAAAGATACCTTCACCATGCTCCCAACCACCCCTTTTATACTTTTTAGCTAGTGCTTGTGAATTTCCAAAGACAATGCAAAATATGAGATGATATGGAATGTCAGATGGTCTTCTGTTAGAGTGAGGCACGCCAAGTTGGCCTGTGCTAAAGGGCATGCAACGCCGGTCTTGTGGGCGGAAACCATCGAAATCGAGCGTAGCACGGATCCGGATCTGTTGCGCTCTGTCATACCTCTGCATACTTCGTCAAGGTTTGACTACTGACATCCTAAATTTAGCACGGCATAAAGGAATGGACAAAATATTAACGATATGGCACTAACAGAAGGAGGAGGTTATTGCCGTATACCACACCTGTTTCTGGCTTCCACATCACCAAGTGGTGTGCCAGAAGTATGACAGTAATTTTACGCCCGTAGCACTCGACCTTAGCTGCGGGGTAGAAAATGTGCCTGGAAGTGTAACAGATTTCAGTATTCAAGTGTCCTGAGTCGTGAGGGGCTTTGATCCTCCACACACCTGAACTTCCGAAACTATTCCTGAAAACGTCCGAGATGCACAAGGGTACATGGCGCCCGAGTCTCCATACGGTCGCTGGCGCGTGATACAGTCCAAGATGTCATGCGCATAGCTGTGAAAAGGATGGTTATCATTTCTACGGTGATCAAACACACCAAAAAAAAGTGCTGAGAGGCGGTGTGAAACAGCTACATATGGACAATGCATACTACATACCCACAACATTGTCGGGGTCAAAAATGTATTTCCTAAAGCCATCGGAAAATTGCAAGAGGTTATAATGTACAGTGCAATGGTTAAACGAACCTTGACATATCACACCACTGAAGATGATCTGGAACCGCAGCAAAGGCACAACGAGCGCTGATGCGGATTGATAATTGTGCACATGGTTGTTGAAATGTATTGATCTGAATGATTTGATCAAATCAAGCGATACAAACTCTATGTCAAAGCAAAATATTCTGAGTCTATGTCGAGTTTGCAGACAGTCCAGGCATGACGCAGACTCTGCGACAAGGTCGCGACTGAAGGTGTGAGGGGGTAGTGACCATCGTACAGGGAAAATTAGAAATTGAGGCGCCTGCCAATTTATGTTCTACCTGTGACCGTCGCGACTTGCCAGGGCCCAGCTCGAATCTTGCAAATGGGAATCAGGGAGCTGAGGAAGTCAACCAACAAATAGGAACCGACGTTCGAAGTTGAAGAAAGTCAGAATCGATGCCTATGCCAATGGGGGATGGGCAGCGAGTCCAATTCAACGAGTACTAAGTAGTCAGGATCCGTGCAGCAGCCGCTGCGTCCATGCACACTTTTAGTCTTCAACAACATTATGAAACAATGAATCTCACTGTCGAAATGTTCAAGCGCCGATGAAAAGAGGGTGCACGTGCAAGCCGAGCTTCAGCCGAGCCATTGCTTGCTCCAGTTCTTCACTGCAAGGATCCGTGCTCACGCCATATCCTTCTACTTGATGGGTTTCTTGCTCCTGGTAGTTGCAAGCTAGAGGGCTTGGTAAGTACTTCTGATGAGACAATTAATTGCAGTCACTGATAAGTTCCGAACAGCCAAGTTACGATAAACAATATACCAACGGACGGAGGTGATTCACTCCGTAAGTCTACCCCCAACAGACAAAATGTAACGGTCGCGGGTATAAGCTAATGTACACTATTAGTAAGTGATCCTATTGTCCTATATGTATATTTGTTCATCGTAGTTGCAACACTGGCGTTCCGAGCTCCAATTGTCAGGATTAACCTGATTATATGCCGGAGCGGTTCCTATATTCCCCAATGACATGTTGGCATCGCACAGTTCATAGCCTGTGCTGGTGACAAGTGAATATAATCCGGTTGGCGGTCTGATGTCTGCGGGCTGACAGCCGCTGTTTGGCTGCTCGATGAAATATTCGTAACGCACGGGGGAATATGGGTCCTGCGTACAAGGACCTGCTGATTGTCAACGATATATCGATTGCCTGTGGACGGAACACGCTTACTCATTCCTCCGACATAACTCGGTGGTGTTTCGGAGCCGGGACGGTATTTATAAAGTTGGTGTTGCAACTTTGCATTCAACACAGAAAGCTCCCTAATCAGCCGTGCAGCTGAACAATACACAGTGCTGTCAGCCATTTTCCTGTTTTCACTCACTATATGCACATACCTTTTCTTAGAACATCTTGTCTCGTCTTGGGGTCCAGCTCTCCTCCCGTAGCGTGACGAATCTCCGTCCGTACCAAGGAAAACCCGTCAAGCTCCTTGTTCCTGTACAGTTTTTGCAAGGCCGACTTGTTTTGCTTTGGCATTGCTTCAACGAGGTGTTCGATTGCGGTAAACTTGGAGCAGCTGATACGAAACAGGATACAGTACGCATGAATTTGGTGTCATCCCTTGTCTTCTTATACCAAGGTTTTGCCATCTGATAGGCGCCAGCCTGCTAACTATTGTAGGGCTTACGTCCAGCTCCTAGCCCGGCGGCTCATGAGAACCCTAAAAATTCATCGATATGCTTGGTTGGAAGAGGTAGGATTAATTTAGCGCTTAATCTAGTCGCCCACACGAAGTTGGAGCTTGGGCGCGGCAACATGGGGGCCATGCTTTGCTTCTTCGGCTACCACCCGAAGAATGACATTGACATGGTTTGAATGGGAAGTTTCGGCGGTGTTTTTGGGGATCTTCAATTTGGTACGTGTGAGTGCGTGTGTGATTGCAGTGTCTTTGCTGAGCAGATAATGATTGCATGAAAAGCGCTTGCCTGACGTCACGCGGGTATCGAACACAGACCAGTGCTTGACCCACGCCCAAAGCGCTCTAGTAGTGCGGCTTGCACCTCATGGTGAGGCACAAGCGCCCAGTTAATAGCGTACTTATTACATCTTTCTGGATTGAGTTTCAAGTTGCTAACGGTTATACAGGGAATGATACTGATAAGCATCACCTGACAGGGAAATCTCCGTACATCCCGCTCTTAAATGTCATCTCCAGCTAAGTATAATAGACAAAGTCTGCGAGTGTGCAGAACCCAAATGGGCAGTGGCGCTAAGCGCTTATTGAAGACATTGGGCTTGCCATTATTATTGTGAGGCTCGCCGAGGGTGCTTCTAGCCAGTCGAATTCTTCATTGAGGAGCTAGCCCGCTTCGAACGAAGTGGGACTCCGCATTCAGATCCCATTGGTATGCACTCCCTTTACAATATATATGCGATCCTCTGCGTAGTGGTCGACCCTGCCTGCCACTTACTGCACGTTGACGGCCACAGGAAGTGGGCAGCCGAAATTAACTTTCCCCCATGCCAAAACCATGCCTTGGAAACAGACAATGTCAGACATTGCAACTTTCCGAGACTCATTGAGGGCCCCGACCCGAATCATGTCGTCATCAGAATGGAAGGTAGCGCAGGTGAGAGGTCCACATTAGTGCTACATTCGGTTCGGGGTCGTGTTCGCCTGTCTCAAAATAACAATTGCCGCGAAGCTCGGCAGAAATAGCGCGTCAGACCGAGCGTCGCCGATGATTATCTTCTTGATCTGACGGCTGAAAGCTGTCCGATCGATTGAAAATGATAACTCTATGTCCGAAGTGGGTTCCCATTTCAGAGCTCATCTTGGAATCACTGATTGAGCATTTCCCTTGAAATCATCCAGGATGAGGAAGGGCCGTACTATGTACGTGAAGTATTCGCCGCATCAAATAACCTGGCAAAAGCCGAGTATCTGGCGCTTATGATAGAGAGGTCAAGTTTCGAGCCTAGTGCCAATCTAGCATCCTTATGGTACATAGTGCGCAGACTAATACTACCGCTACATCATCAAGGATGACACTGGCAAATCTACCCAAACCATCATAGCCCACTCTAAATGCGTCTACTCGCTGGAATTTTCTCTAGATGTATCTAGTGCCGCAAGGATCTGTCGCCAGACATCGCGACACCATATAGAGATGTCGGACAACCTGACATCGTTGGTGGGTGCCATGTGTCAGCCGAGTATTGGTGTCTTTCGTCTGCATGGTCATTACCCCACCGCCAGCCAGCAAATGGGTGTTGAACTTGCACTGGGCATGATAGCTCAATGATCCTGCGCTATATGTCGTAAGTGAAGGAAGCTCACCCAGATGGCTGTTAAAGACTGCTGTGGCACCGTGGCCCGGCTCCGGACGCGGCAATTCATGAAGTTCCTGCAACATGGTGTTGCGACGATAAAGGTACTCGATCATTTCGGTGGCTGTCGTGAAGATTTAATGACACCAGAATTAGGGGATAGTCAGCGAAATCACCTTGGACAATGGTCTCAAGTCGAGTCTGATGAGCATCTGCCCCTTGAGATATGCCGCGAAGTAATTCCCGGAGTTGCGCAAGTGCATCCGCTTCCTTTGCTCTGTACTGCCGTTGCAACATGGCCTTGTCCTGAGCTGAACTTGTACGCCCTGAGTCGGACGATTGAGGATGATAAGGTGAGTGCATGACGAAATATGTTTCAATGATTCGTAGTTTACATTCATTGCTGTATTATATATTGGTTGTCCTGCGTCAGTCAGATAATACAAGGAGCGCACCGGGACTTCATGACAAGCTCCAAGGCCCTTCAATCATTGGGTTAACGATCAGTACGACATGGTGTGGCTTGCAGTTCTGAACGCTGAGAAAACGTTAAATTGCCGCTTATGCGCTCATCGTGGCAATCTTTCAATGAAAATCGTAATCAAAAGACAATCGAGGGCACTACCTGCAAAAAACTGTAATGATCATGTTGATCGTCGTGAGAACGACAAACCTTGAGTTGAGCTTCGTAGCACGGGGGACCTGGGGGACAGCATATTCTTCGTCGCATGGGCCCACAGCCATAGTAACCTATAGTAACGCGAGTCACCCGGAGACACCTTGAACCTAGAGTACCGGATGACTTCGTAAGGAGGCGCCCCAAAGGCACCCGCTGAAGCGCTGACAAGCCGCGGACCTGTTAATACTGGAGATCGATCGACAATATTTACAGACGACGCACAAATATTAGAAAATAAATACACACAGTATTCACGTGATTTGGCGACGTGTCTAGTAGGACCTTGCGGTTTAATCTGAGCAGCACACTTGATTTGGTCTACTGACTACGTAGGCTTGTAGGTCCTAGGAGTCAGCAATAATGCGTTCTAGCGCACTTATTGTCCTTGGATGCGGGCTACTTGCTTCCAGCGCGTCGCCCCCGGTCAGCGTGTCTTTGCGTTCCTCTTTCAGTGCTGCAGATCCATTACTTGAGGCGCTGTAAGTTCGAATCATGTACTTGGCCCTCTCGTGCAGCTAATATCATATGTAACTTACCAGAGAAACCCTGGCCCTTACCTCTCCAGAGCACCTGTTTTCACTCCTCAATCATTTCCCCCTCCCACTGAAACCCGCAACGCCGGAAGAATCGCACAACGCCATCTTAGACCTCGCAAAAAATTACCTTCTGCCTCCGGAGACAGCTGCTGTGAATGTTGGGCTAGCTTTACATGCCGCAAGTCCAAAGCTTGCTGCACAGCACATACACGAAAGTGGAAGGGAAGGATGCGAGGATTGGATAGATTGGTATGGAAGTGTTGCATGCAATGCAGAAGAATTCAAGCGCCTGGTCGAGATTTCAGCTGCAGCCTCGGATTCCGAGTCCCAACCAAAAGTGAAGCGCCTCCAAACAGATCATATTCTCCCTCTTCAGCCATCACTCAACGCCCCCAGATGGACAGCAATACACTACGCTGATCTTATGTCACCTGAATTCAATTCACTACACGGCGCACTACTCTCTTTGAGTCTTGACGTGGAGTATGTGTTACGCTGGGCTCGGCCTATCATTGCATCAGATGGCCCGTATTTGTCCGGGTACGGCGTTGCACTGGACTTGAAGAAGATGGATTACCTCGCTGTGGATGACCGGAAGCGAGCTTCCTCTACCTCTCGTGACGATTCCTCTGGCGATGAGGATAAGGAAGGGAATGAAAAGGACGTTCTGAGCTGTATTTTCGAGGCCATGTCATACATTGATACTGAAACGGAGAAGAATGCTGGCACAAATAACCCCTTGAGCAAAGAAGAGATTCAAGGTAATTTGGCATTTATTATGTCACCCAGTGCTCATCCCGCATGACGCAGACCTTGGCCTCAAAGCAGCATCTTTTCTCTCTCTCCTTTCTGAACCCGCTTCCTTCCCCCCAATTATCTCTTCATGCTTATTGGAAAATTCGCTCGCCCCGCTGAGTGTGTTGCACACGCTGTCTACGAATTTCCCTCACTATGCTGCTCCACTTGCGCGCAAAGTCCGTGTGCCGGACACAGTACGAGACGAGGTGCAAGATAACTGGGGGAAGGCGATGATGGGTGTGAACATGGTATGGGTCAATGGGAGGGTGCTGGAGGGTGAAGCTGGGATATTTGGGTGCGTTTTCTGTCTTTACCTTTCTTTCGATCATCTGTACTTTCCTTCAGTGTCTTGTGTTATGTCCGGAAGTTTGTTCAGTTCTGATTCAAGTTCAGGCTCCTGCGTACCTTTGCGCGCGAACGCGCTCTTATTCGCTCACTCGTCAAGCTTGGTCTGTCGAGGTCGCAGGCCATAGAGTTTGTCGTGCACCCAGTGCATTCGGGCCCGTTCGACTCACCTCCGTCGACACTGAAAGTCAAGAAAGGCACACCGTTGGGTTCAGAGAAGCGTTTTGTTCAAGAAGTTCTGCGCACGGATACCGAGAGCAATGCTGAAGCAGCGACTTTGAATGAAGGACAGAGGACATATAATATTCCTCCGAAGTGGAACGACCTCCTAGATGGCTTTGTTGACTCTTCAGATAGGTTAGAGGGCGGCGGCGTCATATTATCGTGGAATGATATTGAGGAGGACACGAAATACTCTGACTGGGGGACGGACTTGACGCAGGTGGGTATATGCACTCATTATGGCTTTGATTGTGACACGCTAACTTGTTTGGTGCGCGTTACATATTTAGCTCCTCCGTACGCATCCCACTCAACTTTTCAGTCCTTATTTGCGTTTGCGGGTCAACATCATTAATGTCGTCCTCGCTCTTGACTTTTCGCAGCCTCGGTTCTTTTCCCTCATTGCAAGTCAAGTGGATGGCATCGTTGCCCGCGGCTTCCCTGTTAGGTGGGGTTTTGTTCCAGTTTCTGCCGACGATGGAGACGGTGCGTGAGGAGACTATTTTTCCTCGACAATAATCCTTATCGTTGTGCGCGGATAGGCCTGAAGATGGCCAGAATTATATACTACGTCGCACAGAAATTCAATCGTCCAGAAGTGGCTTCGTTTTTCCGCTCTGTATGCCCTTCGCTTTGCCCTCATTCTACATTACTTGATTATTCTCTCCCATAGTTATCCACTGCGCACACCCAGCAGCAATTCCCTACTCTGTCTTGGAGTATTGTCCATGCAACTTTCAACGCTCTTGGGACAGCGGATAACTTTGCAGACATAGCTAGCGGGAAGGTCTCTAGCGTTGAAGAAGCTCTTGAGAGCGCAAGGCGGTGGATGAGAAGGCTTGGTGTGAGCGGCAAGGATGGGGAAGGGTTTATCAATGGAAAGTGGTATGAAGTAGGGGATAATTTCTTACGAGACTTGCAGAATGAGGCAGTTGGGCAGATGCAGTTACTACAGGAATTGGTAAGCATTTTAATTCTCTGTATATTCCCTCATCTGTTTCTTCGTCCTGTTGTCTTATTAACTGCCTCGTTTACCTCCCTACGCCATAGGTCTACCTCAGAGAACTAACCGACGTTTCTGTGCCACTCATATCAACGTTCTTTTATGACCTCCCCACGACACTCTCGAGGCGGAATCCGTACATTTTCAGCAAGGCAGCTTCTTCAGTGCATGCTCCTTCGTCGAGTACTGGGAACCTTAAAATGTTTGATCTTGGCGATTTGAGTAAGCGCACGGGATGGGACCCGCTCACATGCGCATGGGTGACATCGGGTGGATATTGACATATTACCTGTCCGGTTTGGGCGATGCTAATTCTGTTTCCCACTGTCAGATGCCGAAAGGACGCCTGTGAGCATGATTGTCATCGCTAATTTGGATTCGGCAGAGGGGCAAGCACTGGTTCGGGAGGCTGTGGCATTCGTTTCTGTAAGTAACCTGTGTCTCTGCGCGCTTTCCTGCTAATACGCACGTAGAGAAAGGAATCGCAATCACGCGTCACATTCCTGCACAATCCCGTTACCGGCTCAGCTGGCTGTAATCTGTCATCCTTCTTTGCGATTGTTGGGTTAACAAGCGACCTTGGGGAGCTCTCTCCAGATGTGTTGAAACGAGCGCTCGATGATTTGGAAACGCAAGATGCTGTACAGGCCCCCATTACCGAAATGATACGGCGCCAATTTGATTCGCCAGTGCACACAGCATTTCTGACTACAAGTCGCCTTCTCGCGCGTGAGGCGGGCCTTCGGCCTGGAGAACAAGGCATCATTGTTAATGGCCGAGTACGCTGCTCATTATAGTTTCAGTCCCACGTGGAAACTGAAAATTCATGCATAGCTCATCGGTCCCATTTCTTCTGCGTCAGAGTTCGTGTCTGAAGACTTTGCGACGTTGGAGACGTATGAAATGAAGAAACGAATCAGACGTGTGGCACAAGCTATTGAGGATGTTCTTGCCGACGACACAGAGCTTGATGCGTGAGCGGCCTTGATCTATGCTGCTTCCGGGTTCTGATATTGGATTTTGTATCCACAGGGTTGCATATGCAAATCTCGTATCGGTGGCGTCATCGATTATCTACGCAGATCAACAGCCAGATCCGAGTGAAGCTGGATTGTTTGACAGCGCACCGAGACCTAGGACCAGCAACTATAGACTCTTATCGGGCAACTCCACGTATGTGTTTCCTCACCTGCATGCAGCGTTGAAGTGATATTGAACGAATTATCCGATTGCAGAAAATTCGAATTCGGTGATCGAGAGAATCCACTGACACACCTTGTACTGCTCCTTGATCCCCTGAGTGAAGGAGCACAAAAGTGGATCACAATCTTAGAGGCGAGTCATAATCAAGACCGTAAAATCGTCGAATTGATGTAGGTGACTATAGAAACACGAGGAGCTCTTCCCAGAGGTGTACTTTGAACTGTACCTCAATCCAGCTCTACATTCCGAAGTCTGCAAAACCCATTCGTACTGCTTGGCCAAACTAATCGGATTCACAGATCCCGCTCAAGCGATTTTATCGGTACAGCGTTGAGCCTCACGTACAATATGACGGCAAAGGGTGGGTGGGTCTGTTTGTCTGCTCGTGATAGCACTGAAGAGCAGCCCAGTAACGAGATTCCGGCGCAAGTAACCTTCAATGGCCTGTCCGTAGACCCGATATATACCCTTGGCATGGATGTTCCCTCCTCGTGGCTCGTTCGCCCACGAGAGGCTCTCTACGACCTCGACAACGTTCAGCCAAGCACACTTCCACCTGACGGTCTCCATGCTCTATTCTCGCTCGACTACCTTGTCGTAGAAGGGCATGCACGGGAGCCGAAGTCCAACAGCCCTCCTCGAGGCGTACAGCTCCAACTTACCACTTCATCTCCATCTACCAATCATACTCCGTCCGTAGTCGATGACACTCAGGTTGTCGCGAATCTTGGCTACCTGCAGTTCAAAGCTCGTCCAGGCACATTTAAACTTGATATTCGCGAAGGAGGAGGCCGTGAGGTGTATGAGATGGCCAGCGTGGGGAGTGAGGGGTGGAATAGTCCTTCTGTGGAAGATTCTGGAGAGGAGTTCACCGTGATGAGCTTTGAAGGGCTGACCCTTTACCCCAGGCTGTCGCGGAAGCCGGGCATGGAGAAGGTGGATGTGCTAGCGGGGTTACAGCAACGCTCAGGCCATTCCCAAACCATCATAGGCGGTATTTTGTCAAAGTGGGTGTTCTTTCATTACCTATTGCTCTTGATGATCCTGAAGTTTTACTTCAGGGTTTCGTCTCTTTTCACATCGAAGAGCGAGAGCACGACTGAAGTCGCAGAGATGGGAGCCGCACAAGCGGACATCAACATCTTCACAGTTGCCTCTGGGCTGCTCTATGAGGTAGGCTCCCTTGCCCGTCTAAAAATGTTCGGTGCCTCCATTAACTCTCCCTTTCCAGCGTTTCGCATCCATCATGATTCTAAGTGTCCTGCGCAACACCAACAGCACTGTGAAGTTCTGGTTCATCGAAAATTTCCTATCGCCTTCTTTCTTGGTCAGTTGACCTGACGTATTGCTTGCAACATGCCTCATTGTCGTATTACAGGAATTCATACCACACATGGCCGAAGAATATGGCTTCCAGTATGAGCTCGTGACTTATAAATGGCCTTCTTGGCTCCGCGCCCAGAAGGAAAAACAACGCATCATTTGGGCATACAAAATTCTTTTCCTTGATGTTCTGTTTCCCATGGACCTCAATAAAGTCATCTTCGTCGACGCGGACCAAATCGTCCGTGCGGATCTGCAAGAACTGGTCGACCTCGACTTGCATGGTGCACCATATGGTTATACACCCATGGGCGATGACAACTATGAGATGGAAGGTTTCCGGTTCTGGAAAACTGGTTATTGGAAAGAGTTCTTGGGTGATCTTCCATATCACATCAGGTGAGTTCATGTGTGGATTGCACGCTTTGGAATCGATCTGATGCTTCCTCAGTGCCCTGTATGTCGTAGATCTCGTCCGTTTCCGCCAGGTACGTAGGCTACTTCTGATGACGATCCCTTACTAATGGATTTTAGATGGCCGCGGGAGTACGTTTGCTCTTCACCGCGTCCGAGGACTTTTAGTGACATGTTGGTTTCAGGACATACTCCGTGGACAATATCAGATGCTTTCGGCTGATCCAAACTCACTTGCTAACTTGGACCAAGGTGAGTTGTGCGAGTCTTCGAGAGGGTACTTGCTAACGTAAGCGAAGATCTGCCAAATAATATACAAAGAGACGTGCCGATAGTGAGTCGAAATAACTGTAAGTGACGCAGGTCATTGATGGCTACTAGTTCTCTCTTCATGAAGACTGGCTTTGGGTATGCAAACTTGAACTCTGGTGGTCTTTTAGGTTTACTGATGACGTGGCTGATGCAGTGTGAAACATGGTGTATGTTGTCAACCTCACTTTAGACCTCTCCCTTATCTATCTAAATGTTATATGCAGGCGGCGCAGATCGCCTTCATCGTGCCAAAACTATCGACTTGTGCCAGAACCCCCTTACGGTCAGCTCTCCTAGACCATATCAGTCATTCATCTGACGTATAATTGGTCTACACAGAAAGAACCAAAATTATCTCGTGCGAGGCGGATCCCTGAGTGGGAGGAATACGACAATGAGATTGCACAATTTGCGGGAAGACTGGCTACAGAAGGCAAGATTCATTCAAGTGTTGCTACCGCTCGTTCGGATGTTCTTGCGAGTGTTGGGTTGGCTCAGCCAGCGAACAACAATGACGTCGAGGGTGCTTCAGGGAGCGAGGACCTCCAGCATCCGCATGACGAATTGTAGATATTTGGGTAGACATCGATCATGGACAGTTTTGCCAATGGACTTTACCGTGTTACTAAGTTAAGACCGTTGATCAATTATGACAGGTCGTGAGTTCTCCGCTACTCAGCCGTTACGCCCGGGTATGTCTTGACCCGGCTAGGATCCAGAACCAATGCGTGCAGTTGATATGATATCAACGCGTATGGCCGTTTGTAAGTTGCATCTTCACCTTATCAGTAGGGGCCTAGTCTCCCCTAGCCAGACCATACAGAAGGAAGTTAGTAGCTTCTTGATATGATACGGCCCGCATTGCATGCACAAACGACAAATTGGTACAAAATATACTTCGCCCCTAAGCCAGGGATGCTCTCCACTTGTCGTATTTACGACTCACTCTAAACTTTCTTCATTACTGGCAAGAGATAACAAGGTAAACCAGGGTCGATGACGCTGTGGCGTCAGGCTCAAAGGAGATGGCATGATCCGGCTCGGTTAAACCTACTTCATGCCTAGTGTGGATGCGAACAATTTGCGTTCCCTCTTAGGACAAGGCGATCACTGCGAGCTATTACGATGACACCTTACAGGGGGACAGAATGCTGAGCTCTGATTGTTGTTAGTGATTCCGCACGCACCTACCGAGTAGAACGCCAAAGCGCATCTCCATGAATTTTCTCGACCTATGTGATCAGAAAAAGGGATGCTGTAAGACAGTACTCATTTTCACAGAGAAAGCATCTTATCGTCGAGTGGAGGCTGATACGAGCTGATAGAAAGGGCGGAAGATGTTGGGCGTAAGTAGGTGTTAAACATTGTAGGGGCAGGCGCAGTAGATAGGTGAGGGCATCGCAGCCTTTGAGCGTGTCGCCTCCGTTCATATGATGTGATGAAATCCGAGCGGTGGGGAAGTACTTACGCTACAGGCTCCACTCATATCAGCAGGTGATGCATGCAGATTTCATAATGAAGGAAGTAAGAATCTAGAAACACTTTTGGGAGACGGATCTGTACAACGAGGCGTCCAAGAAAGGCGAAAACGGCCCCGCACGGGAGACTTGAAAGGAAATGCCGGGTAAGGTGTGTCCGTGAAAGCGATCACGGCTGGCAGCACAGGCACACACTAGAATAGCGGCCGCTGAAGTAGGAAGGTATGATAAGAATGTGATGCAGGTACAGAGTGCACAGGAGGGTACAGCCTACAATGATGTTATTGTTCTTGGGGATAAATCCTCGAGTGAGCAACGTTGTGTTTGCGTCAATAGGCGCGTGAAACGCAATGATAGGGAAGCACGCACGGTAGGGGCGTGCAAGCAGTGATTGTAGTCTAGGAGATCAATGACAAGAGTCACCGTTCACCGCCTCTTCTCCTAGTGCTATAGGTTATTGTACTAGCCTACGAACAGACAATAGAGAGAGAAGCCGTTGAACTGAAGTTCTATTTGTTTTTTTTTGGCCGTGGAGAATGAGTGGAAGATTCCGAATAACGAGCAATACGCCACGGAGGCAAGCGCAGATACAGAGGATCTTCAGTGCAAAGAAGCTGGCCTAATTTGGAAATAAGGCACAAGACCCCAAAACCAGTACAAACAATGTCCAAATGCGGATTTATTCGGACTCAGATATCAAAAATGTCACAAAATACTATACATGGTAATGCGTTACTTACTGCGCGGTGTCGGAGAACAAAAAGAGCTCCATGTGTCATCCGCCGAAGATCAGTCATCCCACGATATCCTCGTTTTTTATTCCTCCCAAACTTTCACATCACCATCAACGTCGTCGTCGTCGTCCTCAACCTCTTCGTCGTCGCTCCGCTCGTCATTTCTCGCTTAACCAAATGCTTCTTGCTCACAAACCACATCCTCCGCCCTTCATGTCGCCTAACATCTCACATCGTCGTCATCCTTCGGCTCCTCCAGCAGTCGTAGTTCAAGCAACGAAAACACCTGGCTTGCTTTTCATCACCAAGCAGCCTTCACGACCTTCAACTCCCCGTATTCATCAACAGCTCCTTCAGAAACAACATCGGTCTCCAAAGCCGAAACAGAAACAGCTCGTCCCTCAGTCCCAGGGCCGTGCAACACAGCCTCCAATTTCAGAGTCATCTGATGAACCTACCAAAGTTTCTACGCAGAAAATTCACTCCGATGCTGTCGACTCCAAGCTCGCAGTTCATCCGGCTACACCATCGCCGGACAAGACTGCACGAGGTAGACAATACAGGGCACCTAAAGATAAGGGAACCACAAGGTGATCAGTGACACCCCATTGTATGCACTCAGCAACATTTCTGAGTACCGTTATTCTTTCGCTTAGAAGCTCTTCTTCGAATGCGCAAGCGCGACGCAACAATATTCGTCAACCTTCACCACCTATTCTCTCGCAGGCTGAGGGTACAACATCTTTGACGCAAACTTTTACCCATCGTAACAACAACCCTGCATCTAACTCTTTTGACCCCTTTGTTGTCAGTTCCGATTCTGATTCGGACAACTCCCCTCAAGCCATGACTTTGACGCCCAAGAATTCTTCTTCTCAGACACCTTCTCTGACCTCTCAGCCGACTGGAAAACTAGCTGCTCGTCGCCGTCGCCCTTTACCGCAGCAACTTACCTCCCCTACCCCCGCCACTCGGGCAGTTCCTGTACCAAGATCTAATACTCAAACCACCCGTCACAATATCTCCCGTTCGGCTCCCAGCCAATCTGCTGTGCCACTCCGTACCGCACGGCGCACTTCCGCCGTCTCCTCCGCAGATTTTCCAGTCTGTGATGACACCACTGATGTTGATGATCATTCTCCTCCATCAACACCCACCCGCGAGAGATCTGCCGGGACTTGGTCACAGCTTGCATTCGAGGGAGGTCCTCGCACAGCGCCACTCAATTTGAGCGCAGGATTTCCATTCGGTGGGCAGCTGAGCTGCAACACTCCGTCTCCATCCCGCAAACATTACAGGACGCCCAGTGACGGTGTATTCCACATGTCCTTTGACGAGGACATGTCATCCACTTCGGACGCTTCTGAAGAGCACAAGAAGTTGTTCGGTTTCATGCCCAGGAAGTCCGGGTCAGTTGGACCTAGCGTCACCCGTGCTGGCAAGGACAAGGCTGGGTTCTTCGCGAGTTCAGTGTTCCAAAATTCGCCGAGCCCCGACGAGTTACCTCCACCCGCTTTTTGAGTGGCACTTTCATTTCTATCACATTCATCAAGTGTAGAGGTGGGTGACTATTATCGTTATTGCGGTAAATCGTCAAATCGTTGAACAGCGATTTAGATTTTTCGTATTGGCAAACAGCCCCTAGACTAATATCACCTCACCACCCGACATAATCTCCCTTTCTTTCGCCGCGGAATTCCTCGAACGTATACTGAACCTAATACACTCTGATCGCGAAAAAGCCGACGTACATCCTGCTTCCGACGACGTGATCTTCCGTGGCGCAGTGTCTTATACCTCTTTTACCGATAACATTATCCTTTCGAAGTTTTCCATCCGGCATCATTTTCACAGTGGTCTTCTCTCTTGGGCTGTTGGCTCCCACGTTTCTATGGCATCACCTGTCTAATGGACTTGCCGCTCCACACTTGTCTTGCTTGTCATATAATCCGGTCTATTTCGGTCACGGTCACCCGCACAGGACACATTCGCGGCTTCTTGCCCCAGATGTATTACATCTGGGTCACCACTCAGCGACGACATTCATACCTCACTCGCTGGCGGTCTATTCTCTATCTATTCTTTCCACCCCTCAATGTGTCACTACCACGGCTCGATCCTCATCATCATGCTTTCGCAACATCGCATTGGCATTTTCTTATTATCTCGGTTGCCCGACGGTACTCGGGCTTGTATAAAAGGCGGCACAAGGCGCAGACTATCACTACATAAACAACAAAATCTTATCATCAAGCCTTGCGTTGTCCGCTGCGTATTGTGTATATGACGCCACGCCCCTCCCCCCTCCCAGCCGATCGTGCTTATTTATCTATCGGCCTCGCGTCCACGCGTGGGGTCCTAGTATATTCACCCTGAGCGTGTTCTTGGATCTTGGGACTCGTCTTGTGATATTTTCATCTTTTTCCTCTACTTTTTATCCACGACAATCTTCCTTTTCTCGTTAGTATCGTATACTTTCCCGGCACCCGTCTGTGTTTTTAGCCCGATTCCTTGGGTGCCCGGGTTATCTATTTCTTTTCAATTCCCATTCCCTATCCTGGTTCCTCTCCCGGCCGCCGTGCTTTTTCTCATTTTGGCGGCAGCTATATTCTTTTTTACAGATAACACAAAGGTGTATCAATATCGACCCGGCCCACACATTATTGGACTATCACGTCGCACCATAACTCTTCTCCACTTCTTTCTTCCAATGTGCTATAGTCACTTTTCATTTTCTCTGTTCATGATGCGACATGATTTTCCGGTGTATAATCCGTCTGGGTGTGGGTTGCTTTTCCCTGAGTTTCGTGACTCTTTTGACTCAAGCCTCGGTTGCAGTTCTATCATACGTTCCCACCCAGTCGCCATGCACAGGCGCGGATACACATACATATTTTGCTTCGTATGCCTTCCTTCCTCCTGCCCGCACGCGCCTGTGCATCTTTCATCCGCCGTTTAGAGCATACTTAAACTTTACACTCGTTATTACATCTACCAACCCGCACACTCCTTATCAATGTGATCTGCAATATAGACTTTATTGACCTTTTGGTACTGGGACGTAAACTGGTGGAAGTGCTATTGCTACAGCGTTGATACTTCTGCGTTACGCTCGAGTGAGTCATGCAATCACGCTGGTCAATTTTGGCAGGCAGAACCAGCAATCGATTTCGAGATCTTATCTTTCCAAGATACCTCCGTGATCGCACACGTATTTCCTACACCACTGACACACAGAACATGGATCCCGGAAAGCAACTGCATGTCGCTGTGGTAGGCGTCGGAGGCGTCGGGACCCAAGTCGTCGAACAGCTGATCGCAAATCCGAACTATGGCTTCCATCTTGTAGCGCTCACCTCCTCCAAGCGCATGCTCAAGTCTACAAAAGATGCCTGCATCAACCCCGTAGCATGGAGGGATGCGCTCGATTCCAGCGAAACGCCCGTCGACCTCTCCGTGGTGAAAAGCACGTTGCAGGAGCTCGTGAAGCAGGGCGAGAAGACTTTGTTCATCGATAATACATCCTCGCAGGACGTTGCGGAGTTGTATCCTGCGTTGTTGAGTGCGGGGATCAACGTGGTTACACCGAATAAGAAGGCGTTTTCGGGTGAAGTGGTGTTGTATCAGGGTATTGTCCAGGCGAGCAGGAGCGGGAGGTATTTGCATGAGTCGACGGTGGGCGCTGGGCTGCCTATCATCTCGACGCTGAGGGATTTGGTAGAGACGGGGGACAAAGTGGGTTTTTGGTTGGCTGGGGTACGATTGATGGAGGCTGACTGCGCGCGATCAGATCGTCAAGATCGAGGGCGTTTTCTCAGGAACCATGAGTTATATCTTCAACAACTATTCTTCCGTGGAGGGAAGCCACGAGAGTTTTTCCTCGATAGTTAAAGGAGCCCGAGCACAAGGATACACGGTATGGCTTACTTACTTCGCCTGGGTTTGTGTAGTTCTCAAATGCAAGTCATCAGGAACCTAACCCCGCAGACGATCTGAATGGCGCAGACGTCGCTCGGAAATTGACCATCCTAGCGCGTATCATTCCAGAGATGAAGGATGAGCAAGGAAATTTCCCGCTTTTGCATGGGTACCAATCGGTGGAGACCACTTCTTTAATCCAGGCTGCTCCTCCGAGCGCTGTTTCCAATGGGGACGAGTTTATGAGGTGGCTTCCCGAGCAAGACGCGCATTTTGCACAGATGCGTGAACAGGCTGCGAATGAGGGCAATGTCCTCCGCTACGTCGGCGTTGTTGACGTCAAAAACAAAGTCGTAAAGGCTGAATTGGCGAAGTAGGTCGACGATGAGTTCACAAGGATCCTTAGTTCTAATCAAATCTACAGATACCCAAAAACTCATCCGTTCGCAACCTCGTTGGGAGGATCTGACAATATCATCATGTTCCACACGGAACGCTACGGCAAAAGACCCCTCATTGTCCAAGGCGCTGGCGCTGGCAATGATGTAACGGCCATGGGAGTCGTGAGCGATGTTCTGAAGTTGATTAGGCCGTAGGATGAAATACAACTAACTGACTGTAACATAACTATCAACAGAATTGACGCTTTCAGCAGTGGAATGAGTAGTTTGTGAGCGAAAGATCGGAATCAAGGGTACTGCAAGATGAATTCCTTCATAGGCTGCTCCCAACTGCACAACGACAGGTTTGACCCCCCGCATGTTTCCAACATGGTCGGTCGCAGTTCCTTCATGATCTTCTTCAGGCCTTGCTGAATGCTGTGAGTGGTTCTTCCCTGTATCGCTGCGCGACTGCGCAATGGCATGATGCGCGACAGGTTCTCCATACGTTTCATCTGTCCTTTGTTGACGTCCGCTATAACCATCTGCTGTATCTGGTTGTACGGTTTACTCCCCGGTGCTGTGAAGCTGGTGAGCATGTCGGTTGTCTCGTTGTATACGATCTCGGTGAGGGTGGAGAAGAAGTGGACCATGGAGCCGGGCGTGCCGCAGACTTTGGGACAGTCGGGGTTTGGGCACCCGGGTGGGTTCACGCCGTTTGCGTCTTGACACTTTCCATGGAAGTAACCCGGGAATATGGCCTTCTCTAGGCTGTTGTAGGCAGTACTGTTGTAGGCTTTCAAGACTGGGGCGAAATACACGATAGAGTTCTCTCTACGGCTTGGAGCGGGGACGAGTTTCTCGCTGATCTGATCCGCCTGTGCGTGTCACCATGATAAGTTTGACTGCAGAACAATGATGAATTGAGATGCACTTTCCAAGTTCTGAAGGGCCGTGAGCAAGATGTTCTCATAGCGGTTTAGGTATTCGTTGGTGATATCGACTATGCAGTCGCCTTCGCATGCAGTTACGGCGACCGGCGCCAGGAGAAGGAAGAGGACGGGAAGAATAAGCTGCATGTTCAAAATAAAAGAGTGTGGTGAGCTTGCTCGGCGAGATGGGTGGTTCGTTAACGATGGTTCGTACTAACCCTTTTCTTGCATTTTAACTCGCGACGCGATCTCGTCACGTGAGTAAAATCAATGCTGATGTTAACAGTGCTAATGATTCTTAAATGAACTTCAACGGACAAGCGGCCGCCCTGGAGAAGTTTACGTTTACCTAAAATCTGTGCGGATTGACTCGGAAGCCTCCAACCTCATGGCATGTGACTGACCGGAGTCACCAGACGGTTGTCATTTTTGTCCTACGCTGCTGCGGGTATGGAGGCTCAGTCTTCCAGCGCACTGAGTGCAGAAAGTCCGAGTCAACGCGAAATCTACTCACATCAACAAGCCCATGATGGACAGTGGGACAGTGATGTTCCGACTTCGTTGTCTGCGCCTACTCGCTGTATGATGATATTTGACCTTCAGTGGAAGGTTTTCCAGCTGGTCCATGACACTTTCAATACGGTGTGCTCAAGAAATCAGACACTCCTTGCACTTGCTTTGACGTGCAAATCATTCACTAAACTTGCATTGGACCTTTTGTGGCAAGACCTACGTGGGCTTGCGCCGCTTGTCAGATGTCTCCCACAAAGCCTATGGAAACATGTTGAGGGAAAACTGGTACGTCAAACTCATTCTCAAAACTCAAGAGATAAACGACTCACTGCATTCTCCAGGAATTTCAAAGACCCATGACTTTCGATGACTGGCTTATTTTTTCCAAATACGCCCATCGTGTCCGTTCACTCAACAACACAACAATCTATGGGATGGATCCGCTAGATATCGAGATTTGGCGTACCCTCAGCTGCCCTCCCTTTTTCCTTCCCTTACTCCCGAACTTGATGTCTCTTATCTGGAGCGAGGCTGCCACCGAGAAATTTATATATATCCGGTTGTTCGTAACCCCAAAATTGAAGACACTCAATATCTCCAACCGTATCGCCTTTGGTCTAACCGAACAGTCCGTCTTGTTATCTATCCCAATGTTGTGCCCTGCTGTCTCAGATCTTAGCCTTTATCCACTCATGAAATCAGGAGACATGTCGTCCTCGCTGCAACGCTGGTCTCATCTATCATATGTGAGCATCGGAGAAGTTTCTGAGGCAGCCATACTACACCTGTCCAATTCGCCCTCGCTTCAATTTCTCAAATTCTACCTATCTTCAATGCCTATATCTGCGGATACACAGAAGCTCTTGCGCTACCCTGCATTCTGCGCATTACAAGAACTGCACATAAAGTGCGTCGCACTGGAGCTCGTGGACGCTTTCATGGAGACACTCTCCATCGCCCCAAAAGTACTATCAATTACCATCAATAATCAACCAGATACTCAACGGGCCCTGCCGATTTCAATCTCCCGTCTATCCAATGCCTGCGTGCACAGCTCACTACAACAAGTGCAACTCCACATCAATGACCGGTCTGATTCCTTTGATGCAATCGGAGCTGCACCTTTTCAACCGCTCTACGCTATGCGCAATCTTCGCAAGCTCGACTTCGAAGTGAACCTTCAGGTCCATTTGGATGAGGCTTCCCTTTTGCAGATGGCTATGGCCTGGCCACTCCTGGAAGAATTATACTTCAACAGAGATGAGAGTGACGATGTCACCCCGCATGCCTTCGTCTTGTTGTTGCAACATTGCCCATGTTTAGTCTCGGTTGGCATTGCCGTAGACTGGTCTACTATAGACGGACATGACATATCCCCCGACGTTCCTTACCAAGGATTTGCACACGAGGCGCTATCTCGAGCATTTTTCGGTGCTCCAAGAATTTATCATCCGGCAAGGATTGCTGCATTTATCTCAGCCATTGCACCCAACATGAAGTCAATTCAGGTATGGGACTTTGAATTCTCTGAGGACGATCCAGACTGCGACACATACACTGCAAGGTGGGATCTCGTCCAGGATTTGATCAAATCCTTCTCCACAGTCCGTGACCAGGGCAGGAGAATGGTGCTGAACGCAGGCGGAGAGGCTAATGGAAAAATACGAAGTCCATATGGCCACTGCGGGGTTATGCAGCCAGCGCAGGAGACAGAAAGTCGGGAAGCGGCTGTTGGTGGTAACGTTGGTTGGGATTGAGCGGCTTCCGAGGAATGCAGCGGAGAGGCCGATGTTTTGACCCAGTCTCGTCGAAGGACGACGAATAATTCAAAACGCAGACAATCGCGCATTGAATTCGCCTAGCCGTTTGCACTTGCTATATTTGTGTTCCTAATCGGAGTAGTACCTCAAGGAAGATTTGGGCGCAGCCATGCTGCCACTCACAATTTTACAGACTTTCCTGTGCATTAAGGGTATGTGTGTCGTATCGTAACCCCTGATAATATGCCATTTAGATCACAGTATATGCATTGAAACGATTGTACAATCGCGCATCCTTTCAGAAGATAGTCACTAGTACTTTTGCTTCCAACCCCACTGTGCTCATCGCCAGCCTCACGTCGCATGAGTTATTCGCTGTTGTAGTTCGGCATTTCGTTCGAAGCGTGCATGCGGTCTGATTGATAAATTTCTAGTTTGCTGATTCACTGGGATGCCGGCTTGATGTGAGCATCGTCGTTGTCTTTGGGAGTAGACCTCGTCGTGTATCCTAGGCAAGCACGCGGGGCCTTTCGGAGCAGGTATGGTCAGAATGTTCATTATGCAGCGCTTCGTTGTGGATCTTCCTTCATCATGAGAACAAAACTGACATTAAAGCTATCAGCTTTGGACTATTGATCGCAGTGTGGTGGCTGATTGAGCACAGTACCAGGAGGTTCTCAAGTAGAGTTTTAATTCCGCTGTCACCTCACCCGAGTTCTTCATATGTGGCAAAGTCGATATCAGGGGTCACATTCGGCAACAAAAGTTTATTACATGGAGCATCATGCGCTGGAAGTGAGAGATGATGCAGATGATACTTAGATAGCACAGAATGAAACTGAGCAGGGAGCAACATCTGATCGTTCGTTGACAGAATTCGCGCACACGAGAAGGTTCTACCAGTATTTTGCGCTGAGCTGGAGTGTATTCAGCAGTCATCCACCGATCCGCGTCTAGCGCACCAAGTCTATCTTCGCACTGCACATAGGCACCACTTTGAGGGTGGCCCGAAAACGAGAAATCCGGGTTGTATTGTAGACATGTGAATATTGTCGAGGCTAATACAACGCAGCGAAAGAAGAATTCGGATCATCCCTTGGGCCTTGATTCTATAAAAAGAGAGGATGCTGACTGTCGCACGGGTCCAAGGCAACATGTGCATTTTAGAGGGGGTGTCAAGCTGGCCCAGGCGGTGCTGTCGAAATATGACAGGGTTTTTAAAACGCCAATCATGCCTGCCCACCTGTCGCTTGTGGGG
The DNA here is from genome assembly GCF_016758775.1 of Suillus clintonianus. Classification (NCBI taxonomy): domain Eukaryota; kingdom Fungi; phylum Basidiomycota; class Agaricomycetes; order Boletales; family Suillaceae; genus Suillus; species Suillus clintonianus. The sequence continues at coordinate 141,186 of NW_024539268.1, read as the reverse complement.
AGCAGTACGTCTCTGCACCACAGGTCCTTTCGTACTAAGGAGATGCACAGATGTATCCTCCTAGTCATAATCACCTGTCCATGATGTGAGATATCTAGAATACAGGAAAACGGTGTCCAAGGAGTCTTACCTCCGCCGCCGCCGTCATCTCCACCACCGCCGTCTCCAAGACCGTCCATATCATCTCCTTCGCCGTTATCGAAATAATTCTCCGCGTAATCATTGTCATATTCCTCATCGACGTCATAGTCGGAGTCTACTGGCTGTGATCCAGCGTCTGAGCGTTCATCGCCTGACTTCTCCTGAGGGGTTTGTTAATATTTCGAAAATGAACGTATATCTGAAGTCGTGACATACTTGGTCCTCAGCGTCCTCCGCTAAGTCATCAAGATTAAGGCGTTTTGAAGTGGTTTTCTTCTCAACTGTCGATGTTGTCAGTAACGGTATGAAGTGAGCATAAATATGTCAACCTTTGCGTTTTTTTTTGGGATTGAAATAACCCTCGAGTATCTCCGAGGGGAAAAAGGGCGCGTGGAGGTCCTTCCGCTTGAGCGTAGGTTGAGAAGCAGGACTCTGGCGATATTTATCAGAGTAACGCTCCAAGTCTGTAAAGCAAGAGTCATTAAGCTGCTGTTCATGGACTACTTACGATCATTCAAACCGTTTGACTTGGACGTTTCAACTACATAGTATGCCGATTTCCGTAAACGGGTAGCAAATCCTGTTTGCAGATCGCAGATTCGTTTCTCGTCTGCAGAGTAATCGGCGAGGACAGGCAGAGGATCCAATGGCTGTTATAAAAATGAGATTGCACAATATGATGTTACAAGATTAATGCACCGCACTGGGTACAACGCGTCTCCTTCCCTGGACATAGCTTGTATGTCTGCAAAGGTGAGACCCATAGGAGGCATGCTTCCTGCACCGAAGCCACCACCACCGCCTCCTCTAAAGCCACCCCTTCCACCGCCTCGTCCACCGCCGCGTCCTCTGGACATATTTTCGAAACCTTATTACAAGCGATGATCTCCTTGATCAGAAAGAGACAGGTAAGCACGGCCACAGGCAAACATCACGCTGAGTTGAGAAAGTTTAAACTCCGAAGGCTTATATCAACGACTTGCTGTGTTAGGGTCCTCTCGCGTCGCCCCTTTGCCACCACCACCAACCCTCCTACTTTGTTGTCAAGGCTCTCAAACAGCAGTAATTTCACCGGTCAATAATTCACGCGTTCTTTACAAACTTGAAATAATGGACAAATCGCTCGAGGAGGTTGGTGTTGAGTTGCAAAAATTTTCCGCCACGCGTCATACGAACCATAATGTCTAGGTCATTGCCTCTCGCCCCAGGAGCACCCGCCGTGGTGGTGCTGGTCGTCGCGGAGGTGCAGGAGCCAAAGCTCAACTTCTCGGAACCGCTGGTGCCAATCCTGCCACCCGCGCCGCCACTGCCGGCGCTATCAAAGCCACAGCCACCACCGGTGGGCAGCCTGCCGATAAAATTATTGTTTCCAACCTACCAACGGACGTGAATGAAGTACAAATCAAGGTTCGTAGTTTTTCTATCGACGACCTTGAAGATTTTCTAACCATGAATGTAGGAGCTCTTCTCCACTACTGTTGGAGCCCTGCGCGATGTCACTTTGCACTATGACAGCGCTGGACGATCAAAAGGAGTCGCAGCGGTTCATTTCCAACGGAAGGGTGATGGTACACTGGCCTACCAGCAATATAACAACCGATTGATCGATGGGAGTTAGTATCGCCTGCTTTATTATGTCCTTCCTTTGTCTCCCGCAAGAGCCCTTCATCCGTTACGGAGATCCGTTGTCGCTGGTTCTCTGTTTGGCCCTGCCAAACCGACGTGCATGCATGGCAGAAACGCCTATATGCGGGTTCTCAAGACTCTTTTGGTGGCAGAGTCTTGTCCCCGCAGCCTCTACACTCTTGAGGTGCGTACCAGGTTGCGAGCTGGTTTGAAGGCTTGTCGCCCTTCGAGCTTGCAATTCTGGTGCCGTCGCATTGCACGTCATTCCTCATGGTTCGTCTCGGGATTGAGTTCCAGGCCGGTGCAAGCATTATGGAGTGACAGGCGGGGAGGTACTCCAAATCTTCATCCCTTGACCAATCAGGGCGGCCATTCGCGCGCAAGCCTCAGCTATTGCGACATATTGGAGGAGGACAGAGTCGACAATGTTCTTGGTAACGGTTTGGACAGTGGCATGCTCCCCGTATCCGTCCCCTTTTGCCTGCTTCCTTGCTGAAAGCACAGCCGACTAATGAATTGTCTATCTCTTTTCCAAATCGTACCCGCACGTCAACTACAGAACGCCCGATGAAGATCGAAATCGTAGTCGACCCCGCACGTCCAGCCCCGCCCGCTTCGCTCGTGTCGCGCGTTGCTCCTGCCTCTTCCACTGCTGCCGCTCCAGACGCCAGGGGTGCCAGGTGCGTACAGCAAGGTTGCTGATTCCGTTGTCTTACCGATTCATAGGCCTGCTGCACGTGGTGCTCGCCGTGGAAGGGGTCGTGGAAGGAAGGGGAATGAAAGACCTCAGAAGAGCGTTGCCGACCTTGATGCAGAGATGGAGGTTTGTCCTTAAACCTCGTCTCTGGTGCATCGTGTTCATAGATTTCTCAGGATTACACTGCGAGCAATATCGTTGCTCCCGCTGCTGCTTAAGAGTAGCTCGTACTATGTGTATCTGCTAATGCTGACCGCCTGTTGTTTTCCCCTTTGATACCGTTCCGATTTATTCTTAGTAGACCCCTCCTGTATTCTACACGCTTGCTTCCTGGGACTCGAATTTCTATTGAATTATGAGTCTGGCTCGCCTGTCGAGGCCTCGCGATGTTCATCTCGCCCATTGAGTGGTCGATGAGTACTATTCTGTTTCTTTGCTGATGCTATGTACGCGTGCCAGATGATGTAGCCTGCTAGAATGTTTCAGTACATGTCCGCTGTAGCTGGGCGAAGTTTCGCTCTGTTCACTTCCTGCAACTCATTTTTTTTCCTCCACGATATCGAGTTCATCGACCCTTGTACCTACAGACTTCTGTATACCTGCCCACCACTCCCTTGAATTTTCGCACTGCAGTCCACACTCTGTACTAGTTTCCTTTGTGTAATCAGGCATTCATAATTTCATATCGCATGTTATGTCAATTCATGTTCCATTTTATTTATTTGACTCATTGCTACTCCATCTGGTATGGTCCAATTCGTAAGCAGGTGCCCCACCCTTCCAGCGGCTTCGCCTGTCTGCGTCCCAACCCGAGCTAACGCTCGGTCAGCCCAACCTATTAGATTGCGTCAGTGACTCTCGCGCCAAGACGAGGCTGGATTGTTGTGATTCCTCAGAGTTGTCTCAGCTGCACATCATAGAGGCACCCAAATTCCAGTGGTGGGATTTGCCGATGCTTTCATCCTGCAATGGTGCCAATGGAGGACTTTCAGGTTGGGTTGAGAGTTGAAGAAGCAACAGAGTACTGATAATAGAAACTAGCATAAGTCAGCTCGAATAAGCGTCGTCGACCACCCACAGCGTGCCAAGTGTGGCTTCGTCTCCTGAAAGATGATTGGGAGAAATGAGTTTATGGACGAGCTCAAGCTCACTGTCGACAGTGACGAGAAACTCGCCTCGCCTTGCCCTGCGCCCGGTTGACTTTGTCCGATCGCTGCGAAGGTCTGAGTGACACGCGTCGTCATCGCCTGCCGAGCTCTGATCAGGGCCGAAAGTGTAAGAACAGCATCGATATAGATATCCACCAAAAGGCTCATTTCCGTGACCGATCAGCTCGTCCCACAACGTTTGAAGTCCAATAACTTCTCCATTGCCCAGCATTCGATCGAGCTCGAAGGATGCCCTAATTCCAGTGATATTTTGCGCGACGCATCTAATGATCTACAAACATGATATTAGTCCTCAAATCGCGTGCGCAAGTCTCCATGAACACTTTACAGGATCACGGTCGCCCCACACTACTGATTTGCTGGATGATTGATTTACAGCGTCTCCTCCGATTTGATATTGATGGATATGTAAATGCCTGCGGGAATGCGCTGGGAAGGGACGTCGATATCTTTGCCGCTGATGACTGCAGATAGGGCGTAAAGATCACGAAACGAATGCAAAGGTGACATAGAGTGACCGACCTTCAAATCTGATAAATTGGCCTTCCCAGCTCCTAGGCGTGGTGGTGGAATGAAACGAACGACGAACGACACGGAGCGTCGAAAATTGAGTGGTATGCAGGATGTGTGGTAAGAGGAGACGGATATCATAACTGTGGATGAAGTTCAGGTGAGAGGGAGAGAGGCAGTTAAGGATTCAGGTCATGCTGCGCGCGTATTTCCACGTTGGCAGTTCAGCAAGATAGACGCTGGTACCTGATTATACTAAGCGCTGCAACCAACAGATGGTGACCGGCAAGCGACAGCGGGAGAGTCTGTACTAAATAAATACATCAAGGTCAGTCACATCAGCAAAAGTGACACACCGAGGTTGGAGGAGACACACGAGTCTCAGGACTCCTGTGGTGCTGACCCAACCTTGCTACTATCGAGCTTAGGTTGTACTTGGCTCTTATCACCGAGTCGTACAACTCATCAATCAAATGTAGAATCCAGTGTATTTCATACAAACCGATGAAGCCGATCCATTCTTTGCTGGTCTGATTGAGCCTAGGGGTGATCGAGAGCGTTGTGGAAACGATTCATGGGACTATGACAGGTCGAATGTATGACGAACGCGGCGGGACGCAATCTAGCTCGGTCTTGAGATGACTTAAATTTTGAGTCTGCATAGTCCCATGGAAGATTTTGAGAGTGTTCCGAATTGGTTCCGAACTGAAGCAAGGCATGGAGCGGACTTTAAACCCTTCCTTTCTTCAACCAGCTCGAAAGCCACGAATGCTCATCACGCATAGGATCGCAACACGCATCCAACTTCCTGAGCGGGCTAAGGTCTGAGTATTCTAATCCCCCTCGATCGGCTTTAGCAGAACCCGGCTGTAATTAGCTGCGCGACGTACCAGAAAAGCAGCTTTGTTTTTGATATCCCAAAGATTCTGTTTATCGCAGAGGAGGGTGAGAATGAAACCTTTGAGAAGCGTCGCGGGAATCGGGCGAACTTGTATCTATCGTCGGGTCGTCGCTATCGCGCGTGCGTCTCTGAAGAAGACGCTCATGATCGCGTAGCGGTGCACCAGACTGTAAGTCAGCCTGGTCTCCATCGCTAGATTATGAACCTCACCACCTCCTTGCGTATGAGGCGGGCCTGCGATGGACTTCTTTGTCCTTGAGTTCACTTCGTGGCTCATGTATCCTTCGTGGATCGTGAAACTCGATTCAGACTACTCTCGGACTGGTTGATGTAATTTTTTCCTCGTTGCTCCTTTGTGGAGTGTCGTTTTTTTCGCGATGGATATTGGAACTGCTGTGGACGTTGCTGGAAGAAGGTAACGATGGGTGTGTATCATTCATCGACCCTCTTTCAGCAACGCCGGTATTGGAAATAAAAGTATCAATATACATGTATGCTACTTGCTGTAATACTACCTGATTTCTTTCTCGCCATTGCCGGGAGCTTACAATGACCCTAACTCTATGGATTGAGTCCGAAACTTTGAAAGAGGTCCAGTTAGGCCGAACCGTTGCCATTTCTGGCCATTCGTCCCTTTGTCTTCAAATCGATACTTGAAACCTCACCATAATCTAAAATCTGGCCATGGATATCCCTGCAGAAGAGGAGACGCTGTTGTATTCTCAGCGACCTGAGTGGGCCGATATCATTCCCTTAGAGCAGTACGAGAGTGTCACCCCTCTCGCCCCCATCTTTTATACGGATGAATGTTCGTGAGCAAACCGGCTCGTCTGCAGACCCTCACTCAATCCAATGATCGGCTTGTACCCATTAGACAAAGATGCCACCAACTACTTCAGAGGGATCGTCAAGAGCGGTGAGATGAGTCCCAGAGTGTTGGAGCTCACAGAGAATATAATCCGGCAGAATCCTGGACACTACTCTGCATGGTGAGTCTCTCACTTGCTTCATCACGTACGTTCAGTCGAACACAGATGGCGTTTCCATGCACGATCAGGCAGTACAGGTACAAAACGCTCATGTCATTGAAGTCTCCCCTCGACGACGAGCTTCAGCTGATGGATGAACTTGCAATCAAGCATCTGAAGACATATCAAGTCTGGCATCACCGCAGGCTGCTCGTGCAACAGACTCGCAACCCCGGTCCTGAGCTCGAGTTCATCGCCAACTCGCTGCAAGTTGATATGAAGAACTATCACACGTGGTCGTACAGACAATGGATCCTCGCTTACTTCAATGACGACGAGCTCTGGAGTCATGAATTGGACTTCGTGGAGAGCATGCTTGAAATTGATGTGCGGAATAACTCTGCATGGCATCACAGATTCTTCGTCGCCTTTCAATCTGGAGTACGGAACGGGGATCAGGACAGAGACGCGATCGTTCGGCGGGAGCTTGCGTAAGTCCTGATTTCAGAGATCGTATAGCGGTAACGAAGCCGTTCAAACAGGTTCGTAAAGGAGCGGATTGCGGTTGCGCCGAATAACGCATCTGCATGGAATTATCTGCGCGGGGTGCTTGATCATTCCAAAATTCCTTATTCCGAGCTTCAATCATTCGTGCTGCCTTATTCTCTGCCCCAGCCCTTTTTAGGTACACCCCCTGAAGTCGTTGATCTTGAGAGTCCCCTTCCTTCGAAGGATGCACAACTGCCCTGCGTCGCTGCTGTTGAATTCATGGCTGATATTCACGAGGCGGCGGCGGGGGGTGGTGATTTGGTGAAAGCCACTGAGGTGGGATACGCACTTCACGAACGCGACAAACAGCTGACCTATCGTAGCTTTGGAAATCCCTGGCAAACGAGCACGATACTATACGCAAAAGGTTGGTCACTAACCGAGCACTCTGGAGTACATACCTCACTGATTGTTTTGCAGATACTGGGAATACAGGATCACGGAATTGTTAAAGACCAAGTCGGCTGGTGACGGCTGACTTAGCACATCATCAGAATTCCATTCCTTTACGTCGATCAGGTAAACAGAGTATCATCAGTATTAATGTCTGGTTATTGTTGGTTTTGTATCTCTTCCGCTGATCAAGAAAACCTAAATCTCCCAATCTAAAGTATTTGAAGGAGCCTGTACGATTTTTCGAGCAGCACTCTTAATAAATGCGAGTGGATTTCAAGCTGAGCGCTAGTCTATACATTCTATTTCAGGAGTTCGGCGCTCTTCCTCTACCGTGATCGAGAACCCCCGCTTCTCATCCTACAGCAATTAATTCGTCACTGCGCACCTTCTTTGCACTGCTCGAACGTACCACCGGGGGGCGTATCGGCAGCAGGACGGGCTCATCGCTGTTGAATCCGCTCTACCTCCCTTTAGGATTACGGCCGACTTATGAGGCTTTGGATGGATGTTCAAGGGCTGCGGTACTTCGTTCGCTAATGTCATGTTTTCAAATCTAATATTTTAACAAGTGGGAAATGCTCACACTAGAAACAAAGGAAAAGCTACGTATCGTTAGGTACATGTATGCAGACGTGGTAGTAAGTATGCCCAGTGAAACAATATCGTACAGAGACTCTGGATTTGTAGAAAGGATGAGACAGAGAACAAAAGGTGGGCAAAATCTGTAGATACATACATATATCAAAGACATAGCGAAACTTGTACAAGAGCAATCGTATCCAAGTTGACCAACTCAGCAATCAACTAAAAATTGTGCCATGAACGACAGCATCAAGGCGAAGGCAGACACATGACTCACTATAAGAACGTGCCAGCTGCTCGATATCCAGTAGATCGTCGTCAGCAACACAATGTTTATCACTGCAATCCTATTACAAACCGCAAAGGGTGAGTTCAATCCTACATGCGTGCAAAGGAAACCCACAGTTTTCCATGCACACACATCAGAGCAGCACTGGGAGTTTTCATCGCAACAATCGCCAACGGCAAGACACGTATCGTTGGAAGTAGCTAGTGTTGTACTGACAGACATAAATGCTGTCAAAGCAGCCACGACGGCGAGCAAGGATAGATGCATGAGCTATAGGAGGTCCGAGGGGCTTTCGAATAATTCCGAGTCTAAGATGGGGAGGAAGACGGCATGCTTTTATGTCCCGGAAAATGGTCGGGGAATAAGCAATAGACAGGATGTGGTAGCGATCGTTCGTCTAGATCTGCGGCTTGCACATATACGGTTAGGGCTCGTAGTTTATGACATATGACAGTGTGAGCTCACCGATGGTGGTTCGAAAGCTGGATTGACATAGCTTTAGACAATAAAGTTCGGCCGAGCCCGATTACTGATTTCCAGCCTCACTGTCATAGTTGTAAGTTTGCAAATCGCAACATATATAAGTTGGACTCTTCAAGTTTGGTCAAATGGATCGGAAAAAATGATCCACGTCATGGCGCGCGAGTCGACGCGCGATGAGTTTTCCGTCCAGTTTCCACATGCTGGACTTGGTTGGTCTCCCTAGTCAGACCATAAGATAAGGAAGACAATCGTTCCTCCTATATTATGGGACTTGGTGCCCTGTAAAGTTTGTGAATTGTAATTTGCAATAGTGTTCCGTGAAAAACTCCAGAGTTTTTGACACTATTAGTTTTTGACATGTTTTTAACGTGTTCATGACGTGTCGAAAACTCGAGGGCGTTTTGAGGGTGTCGAAAACTGTCAAAAACTCTAAATATACCATAGCGTTAATAGAACATTGTTGAGCGTCGGAGTTGACTATACAGAGACAAGAGAAGAGCCGAATAGTCTCTAGAACAACGGTCCTGCTACCTCTCCTCGACTATGGACTTCTTTGAGACACAACAGCGCGCCTTCAGATACATTTATAGTTGCATTTTTCTTGATACCTCGTACGTGTAATCCATCCAAACCTATGGTGTCATTGTTTGCTCACTCAGACGGTGGCAATAAAGGTTATCGAGATGCGGCCATTCTCAAGAACATCAACCCCCTCGCTCTTGCACCTATTCGCATTCATCGTTCTGATCTATCAGCTTCTGTTGCTCAAGATGACAACGTCATTCTGCAGCGCATCGGCAATTTTCTCGTATCACAGCTACAGGTCGAATACGAATCAAAGGAGGATACCATCCATGGCCTAGATGGTAACATTGCTCTCGCGAAGCTCAATGAGCAAATTCTTGCATATTCAAAAGGAGCCTGGCCTTTCAACCATCCGCTTACCGACGATACAAACATTCTCAAGTATTGGACAAGCTTCCTGGATCACGACAACGCTGATATTCTCGCGGTACGTGATTTGCAAGTGTAAGCGCGGGGGTGTTTTGACTCGTCTCGCGTCTTGTCAAGTTCTTTGCGGTCAAGGTTTTCTCAATCACAGTCAACTCGATGGCTGATGAACGAACAGCATCGACTATGACCTGGTTGAACTCTGCTCTCCGCAATCGTCAGAAGAGCACTACACTTATCAATCAAGTCCAAATACGACAGTGGCATTTCATGAATGCTGAAAACGTGCGTCAGACTCAATCTTTTTCACGCAGAGTGTTTTTCTAATTGTGGACACTGGCAGAACAAGAGCCCGCGGCCGAAACCAACCGTCAAGTTTCGTGACCTCGATGAAACCATTTTCGGCCAGGAAGTTGATGAAAATGAGAGCTCGGATGCAGGTGACGCTTACGAGGATTCAGATGCATGGCTTGATGGTAGCGTGAATCTCGTTGATGAGGATGACCCCGGATATCTGCGCTGCAGTAACCGGGTGTTCGTCGGTAGTGAAGATGCTCGTTTAGACGGTCCCGAGCTCCTGGACCTTCTCTCCGACAAGCCGATTGAGACGGAGGCTCAAGATCGGTCACAAACACCTGGGCCATCTTCACAAGCAGCTGGTGGTGGTCCTGTAGCCTGGAAGTTCAATTTTTCTCAAATTCTGTAGCACAAAAATTACAATATAGCCGGTGTCAATAACTCGTCAAAAACTAGTTAAAAACACGCGTCAATAACTGGCCTGGGGATGCCCAATGTTATAAACATGTCCAAAACTCGGCGTGGAGTTTTTCACGGAACACTAATTTGCAAGTACCAAGTACCGTATTTACAACCGGCGTGACCAAATATGCGTGACTGGTCACACCGCTTCCGTTCATAGAATGCAGACGTAAGTATGCTCAGTCTTAGTTGGAAAGATTGAGGGGGGACAATAAAGTACGGGAAGTTGGAAAGGATTAAGAGAAATGTAGTACGTGGTCGAAATGTATTTCAAGAAGTGATTGCATGTGCAAAATATATACGTGTGTGTATCTCTTGTTTTATGGGTTCCAGGGTATCTCAAGAGGTAGTAAGTTTTGTCCAAGAGTAACACTGGTTAAACTCAGCAATCAACTAAGAATCGTGTCATGAGCGACATCATCAATACGAAGGCAGAAACATGACTTACCCTCGAGGCGACGTGCCAGCCTCTTGGATTGTTCCGGGGCTTCTTCGTCAACATAGCAAAATTTGCTACTGCAATCCTATTACAACATGCAAAGGGTGAGTCACAAGGTTGAGTCCTGGACGAAAAGCAAACTCACAGCTTTATACACGCACACATCAGAGCAGCAGTCAGAGTCTTCATCGCAAAGTTTGCCAACAAGACGGCATGTCGTGGTGAAAACAGCTGGTGTTGCACTGACGGATATAGATGCTGTCCAAGCAGCTACGATGGCGAACAATGCTAAACGCATTAGTTGTAGGTGATATAAGATAGGTCCCTCGGAGGGGCGCTCAAATAAGTCTGAGGTGGGGAGAAAGACGGCATGCTTTTATGTCCTAAAAACCTTGATAAACATTCGATAAAGGATGGGTAATAGGAATCGGCTGTGACTGGCACGTATGGGTAGATTCAGATTGTCGGGGCTACGTATTTTATGAAAGTGTGAGCTCACCGATGGTGGTTCGACTGGTATGGCTTCTGAGACAAGCAGCTCGGGTCCGATTATTAGGTACATACTTATGCAACCAAGTTGAACTCGAAGTTAACGTTCAGGATTCATCAACTTGAAGTTGCCACCGCGAAGGGATCGAGAAAACGATACGCGACCGTCGCAAAGTGCTGCAAGTCGACGTGAATAGTACAGACAGTGGATCTTTGCTCACTTCCGGGTCGACGACGACGCGATCTGAAGTCACTGTGAACTGGACTTCGTGGATAGCATGGTTGAAAGTGATGTCTGCAGAAAAGCTCTCCGTGGCATCACACATTCGTCGTCGTTTGAATCTTTCAATTTAGAGTACGGAATGGGAACAAGGGCAGAGACTCGATCGTCCGGCAGGCTTGCTAAGTCTTGATTCGATGTATACTAAGTAAGGCACTCAACCTCCTGCTGTTTGTCCGCATTTGGTCTCGCATGGCATCATCACATGCTCGTGAACTTACCGTACCGCCAAATCCATACGCTCATCCACTTTAGTCGTTGTCCGATTCTCTGTGAGTGTTGCTGTCTACCTTGACGGCCTTCCACGGATGATGGCGATCGGTACTTTTCAAGCTCGTTATGCACCGCCTACTATCATGCAGCGGGTGATCCAGTCGGTGAACACATTCCGCTACACTAGCTAGTCTAACCATGCTACATGTTTTCAAATCAATATTTTGACGAGTTAGAAAGGCTCGTGCTAAAGGGAGAACCATGCATCGTTAGGTGCCAATGCTGTGCAGATGTAGTAGTAAGTATACTCAGTAATGAGCATCAGTCTTAGTTGGAAAGACGGAGGCGAAACAATATCGTACGGAAGGAACTATTTGTTAGAAATGTAGGTTGAGACCGGGAGCGAAATGGGGGCGGGGACGATATGGGTATTGACAAGTGATTGTGTGTAAGAAAGATACGTATGTGTATCAATCTCGTTCTATTGAGGGGTATCTCAAGAGGCAGTGAAACTTGTCCGAGAGCCACCATATTAATCAACTCAACAATCAACTAAGAGTCATGTCATGAACACCAGCATCAATACGAAGGCAGAAGCATGACTCACTCTCACGACGTGCCAACTCCTGGGCACCCAGTATGGAGTCGTCATCAATACATTCTTTCCCACTGCAATCCTATTATAAACCACAAAGGGTGAGTCATGGGCTGAATCTTGGATGCAAAGCAAACCCACAGATTTATATGCGCACGCATCAGAGCAGCAGTCAGAGCCTTGTTCGCAAGACTTGCCAACGGCACGACATGACTCGGACGTAGTGAAAATGGATGGTGTTGCACTGACAGACATAGATACTGTCAAAGCAGCCAAAACGGTGAGGAAGGAAAAGCGCATTGCTCGTAGGAGATGATGTGAGGTCTGGCTGAGGGCTCTTGGATAACTCTGAGATGGAGAGAAAGACGGCATGCTTTTATGTCCTGAAAACCTTGATAAACATTCTGGAAAAGAACCAAGGATGGGGTAATAGTAGTCATCATTCGTCGGCTCTGTGACTAGCACATATGGATAGTTTCTGATAGTTTCTGATTGTCGGGGCCAAGTATTTATGAAAGCGTGAGCTCACTGACAGTTATTCGAAGGTTAAATTGATTTGGCTTTAGACAAGTAGTTCGGGTCCGATGACGGCTCGGCATTATAGTCGCAATGCATACGCAACTAAGTTGAACTCTTCAACATTCGTCAAGTTGCCGCTGTACGCAGGGATCGGGGTAAAATGATTCCCGCCGCTGTGCGGGACGCGCATCGAGTGTTTCCACATGCTTGATTTGTTGGCCTTTAATGTTGGTGACTGTAAACGTCAACGTACCTCTCGTGTTCGCTTTTTCGCGGAAGGTTGTTCCAAACCACCCCAAACACCTTCGTGTTGATTATGACTGATGCTGTGATCCGTTACGATTTCGAAGTTCATCGTGTCAGCTTGCGAGAAGTTTGCCTAGAATGCGAAGTGCTTGGCAGTTTGAGATTCTTGTCTCGTAAGCATCTGCGACTCTCCTCGTCAGCGCTGCAGACATTACGAGACTCCCGCATCTGTGGAGCGGCATGAACTCACCATCATCCCTCGAAGAAGAGGCTAAACATCGTTATTGCAGTGTCAATCCGGGGCACCCATCTCAGTTTCACGGGCCTCGCGTTTCTCACCCCCGACCAATGTGAAAACGCGGGGATCCACCTCATATAATCCATGCTATTGATGTGGACAAACACCTGTGATCACGTCTTTTACGAGATCATCAAGGTTAAGGGCTTCGATGCTGACATGACGAATGCACTTCGAAGAAGACGAGGCGAAGAATTTTACGGAAGGTGATACACGTTCTGTATGACTAAATCATTTGGATTGGCAAGTCAAAATCAGAAAGATCGAAGACACTTACTGAACACAGGTATTGATGTCGCTGATGAGTCCGTATCACGGTTTGCCATTCAGCGGCGGGCAACATGATGCTTACTGTCCGTTCTTTGTTCGAGATATGTCATTGGCGGGACTGCGATATCATTTGCCGAGAAGGAATATCTTGATGTGTAGAAGTTGGAGAAAGAGATGAAGACGGACGATGCCTCCAACCTCAAAGAAACGATATACTGCTACCGTCACTAACAATACACCCCGAGGATTCTCACCGGATATGAAAGATCTGATTGTACATTCGGACGACGGGCCATCCGACGACGAGATAGTTGTCGGTAGTGTGTGGTCGAAGTGAAGTGACCTCACCGTGTCGGCAACATTCACGTTCGACAAGGTCATGAGAACTTCGTTAGGATTGCCTAGAAGGAACAAATTTCAACCAGCCTCCGGACATCCCGAGTTCAACCGACTAAACTTAAACGTGTCTTGACTTTTAGCATCGCGAAACTTAACTTTGATGTTGAATTTTCAATCACCGCGTCATTCCACGACTCCGTCGATTTTGGTATATGATCCTCTGCAATGAAGGAACATCCGCTGATACCGTGGAATAAAAGAATGGACTGTGGTATCATTTAGATTCTAGCCGATTCGTCCTGTAACAATGATTTACCTGGTAGTCATTCTTGGATTTCCAGTCCCACATTTGCAAGTAGTCCCCGAGCCTCTGTTTTCCGTAACTTGAAGGACGCGACGTAGCACACTAATGTAGTTCCAGAGAATTTGAATTTTGGACCTTAACAGCGTATAGCAATCTTGCGTGATCGATTTCATCCTTCTCGAGTGCCTTCAATATCGATTGTGCTGCGTCGGGGTGAGAATCGTTCCTTGTAAACGACCTCAGATAGATATCTCTTCATGACTCTGACTGCCTGTGTAGTTTAGCTTTAGAATGTGCTGAGTAAAAATGTAAACGCTCTCATGCTTAGTGGGGGTGTTACTACAATGAGTAGATCTTGTGCAGGGCAGCAAGCGAAGTCCACCAAGTGCGACATGTTGACGGGGTGACTCCAGCAATATTAGATCAGCAGAATCAGACGCGGATAGCAGTTGGACAAAGTGGATGCAATCGTCTCCACCCGAACCGTATATACCACCTACAGGCCAACGAATCCTAACATCGATATAGGGAGCGTTAAACGTTTGCTTCTGCTTGTATTCAAGGCGTGGCCATGCGGCGTCCATGCTGTTCAGCTTGTCTTCGACGTGTAGCTATGTCCGTTTCCAAGGGTCCCACTGCGATCATTTGTTGAAGTAACCGAGGTCGACAATATATTGCAGCATCTTCGAAGTGTCGACTAAGGCGGTGACCGGCGGTGAGCAGTGAGCACATTGTGGTACCAAAAGGTGTTACCGTAATACTTCGAACTTCAGCCTGAGATTACTAGTACTTCACTGTGAAAACTGTACAAGTTATTCTCGGACTTATACGGACGGCACGTGACCCATATGCATCGCAGTACTTTTTGACTTCAAGTTCACACCATGTGGCATGCAACAAAGGTGACCGAACAAGGTCTTACGCCTGATCAGTGACATCCAGCCTGAGAGCATGTTACAAAGTCGTTCCCATGCACGGCCAATGGCACTGTGCATTCTGCACCCTGGCGGAAATCACGACTCTCTTCACCAACATGCGATTGCAAAGAGGATTCAGAAGATTCTTGAAATTCGCGCTTCCACTGGTGTTCATCATAGGTTCCACGGTATACTATCTCTACGAGCCGCACGGGAGCATCGGCCTCGTGCTCCATCGACGAGATTGGATACAGCGCGAACTACTCCCACTGTCCCCACTTGCAGGATGCTTCGAGCCCGAGCGGGTCAGCCCACTGTACAATGTCAGTGACGCCGTGTATGGCGGGAAACGGTTTGAGGTTCAGGCAGGTGTACCAATGCGGATGGGTATGGACTGTTACGAATTAGCAGGGATAGTGAGATTTGCGGAAGGGGAGCGGAAGGAACAGGAACAGTATATCCTACCAGAGGAACGAGCACAGTTCCACACATATTGGCGCGACGATCTTGTTCTCCTCGGTGAGAGACAAGAGTACATGTTAAAGTCATTCTTCGCTACCCAAGACCTGCCCCGCTCTCGTCTGGTACTTTGGTCAAATGGTGACCTATCACTCAATTCGGTGGTGCAAAAGTACCTCGAGCTCTTTCCTGGCTCGTTCACACTTCAGATAGTGAACATACCTGGATTAGCCAAGGGTACGGCAATGGAGAATCACCGCTTGCTCAATCTTGAGGATAAGAAAGCATGGGTGGACGGCGACCTCGTCCGCTTACTTGTCATCTGGACATATGGCGGCGCTTGGATAGACATGGATATGCTCTTAACCCGAGATCTCTCGCCATTGCTTGAGCATGAGTTCGTGACGCAATGGGACTGCTATGGTAATTCAGTTATCAATCCTCTCTTGCCCGCTAATTCGCAATATTCCACAGACAAAATTTACCAACCGTTCAACGGTGCGCTCATGCACTTCCGCAAGCACTCACCTTATCTCTGCGAAGCCTTCCATCTCATGGCACACAGTACTCCTCCGCGCTCTCCAAGCACTGATTGGGGTTCAGTTCTTTACCATAGGCTATGGCGGCGCCTCCTCAATGAATCAATACCCCCCTTCAAAATTTTGCCGTTCTGCTTCTCCGACCCTCTAGTGTGTCGTCTTGATAACAGAGCGCCAGAGCCATTTGAACCTGATCGTGTAGATGGGAAGTGGACCGGCAGATCTGGGGAGGGGCTTGAGGAGGGTGGAGCACTGGATAGGGCACTAGGAAAGATATTTGCCGTCCATTTGCATAATCGATGGGATAAAGCGTTTCCTAAGGGCGGTTGGGTGGATCGGCTTTTGTTGAAGAGACACGAGGAGGAGATGGAGAGGAAGGTGAGAATGAATGGCGAGTTCTGATGTTGTGTCCTGCTGTGAGTGCCTCGTTTCTGGGCTGGAGGCATACATTATCCACATGGACATGAACCCCAGCACTCAGATGAACTCTGTTAATGATGCAACATGGACACATATCTTATGTTCGTTCCACAATGTGCGGAGATGGCCTCGCCAATCAAACATCTTATGCTTAGGTGGGGGTTCTTCCAGAAGTTTACAGTATAATCGTTATTCAATGACGCACCTCAGATCATCGTGTAGATGCTTGAATGACACTCGCGCTCTGTTGGAACTTTATGACGAGTGGCAGTGTTGTTGTTGGATGACTGATCACAACCATATTCTACGCAAAGGGGGTATCCGCATTAAGATGCGGAAGCCCGTAATTATGACATTGCAAAGAACGGGAGGCAACCCTCGTGGATATGAAAAGGTAGCATACATTACATGCATGTCAAATGTCTTTCAATTTGGCAGAGAGGAAAAGGAAGAGAGATGCAGCCGCATCGGATGAGAAACTGAAACAAGAAAAATGTTAGAGATGCTTAGTTAACTATATAGCAGCGATGGGTATCAAGGCACGGGTCAAGCGTAGCGCGATGCCTGGGGATCGTGAAGATCGTGATCGATGAATGAAAGTAAGAAATAACTATTGAAACACCAGACGCTCCACCTTGGTTATGCACCCAATGCAAGCAATGCGCTGTACGAGGCCATACGGGCTATTACGGGCGAAACGCGCCTATACAAAAAGACCATTCTTCTAAAGCGAAAATTCTCATTGGTGGTCAGAATACCAATACATCAATTTTTTGTGAATCGTCGTCGTCATCGTCATCGCCGTCGTCATCGTCGTCGTATTTCTACCTCAATTCGTTGTCACCAGGGGGAACCAAGATTAAGTTGCGACTCACTC
Organism: Suillus clintonianus; assembly: GCF_016758775.1. NCBI lineage: Eukaryota > Fungi > Basidiomycota > Agaricomycetes > Boletales > Suillaceae > Suillus > Suillus clintonianus. The sequence goes on along the minus strand of NW_024539268.1, from coordinate 123,961 downwards.
TAATCAGCAGAATCCTACTTTCGTCTGACAAAATCTCGCTCACATCAAACAGCTCCTCGCTAGAACTCTCGCGATACGCCAGTGCACACCCCAGCGGTTCTGTAAATGGGTATGAGATCGTCCCGTGCACCTCGCGGGCTGGTATAATTTCACTGCGCCATCCTGATTTGTCTACCGCGCTATAATTCCAAGCGATGTGTGGATTAAAATCCCTGATATATAGCCGACGAGGGTCGTCCGAAAAGTGGTCAGGGCTAGATTCATTGACGGACTCCACAGTACGGAAACCATTGAGCGAAGTATGCCAGTCCTCGTTATCATGAACATGGAACCACGAAGTATTCTGCGGTCCCCACATCGACCATCGCAACCTGGGACTATTTGATCCTAATTGGCCGGGAATCCTGACAAACGAACTTTCGAATTCTAGAATGGCACTACGCCGGACAACAAAGCGATAGTGGAGTGATTGGTCCAAGAGCGAATGGTCCTCACGCATTGGACCGACCCAGACAAGGATGACTATGAGTCCATCATCTCCACTTGGATGAAATGAGCATGAAGGTTGCTGGTGGGACTTTCGAGAATAGAGAAAGTTGTCACTAGGAGTCGGATTTTGGCTCATGAACACATCTGTGTATTCAAAGCTGTCCACGAGAGTAGGTAAGGAGATTGATGCGGTGCGTTGCGGGTGCTTTGACTTGTCAACAATGGAATATATTTCCATAGCCCCAGAGGTAACAAAGACGAGAAACCTATCCTCTGTAATGAAGGAGTAGTCACTGATATCATAGGCAAAAAAGAAAGTGAACTGTCATATCCTTCAATTTCTAGTCGAGTTGACTTGTGAAAGTGATTTACCTGGTAGCCGTTTTTGGATTTCCAGTCCCACAGTTGCATAGCATCCAAGTAGTCGTCCCCGTTGCTGATAACAGCCCGACATAGCATACAAACGTAATTTCCGATAATTTGAAGCTTCATATGACTCCTGGGATGTAATGATCGGTGGTCAACGTTATACTGGTCGAGTACTTTCAGGAACGGTTGCGCTGCATCGGGGTGAGTTTGGTACGTTGTTAGCGACTTCAGATGGATCTCGTATGCATGACTCCGCCTGCCCACGCAATCCAGCCTGAGAATTGACAGAGCAAACATAATGTAGACACTCACAAGTTTAGTGAACGTGTTGATAAAATGAGTAGGTCTTGCGCAACACAGAAAGTGAAGTTCAGGAAGGTCGTTGAATCGACAGGGTAACTCCAACTATATATATCACCAGAATCAGACGCAGATGGCAGTCGTGTGAAGTGGATCAAATCCTCCGCAGCTGAACCGTATATGCCGCCCCCAAACGCATATACATGTTCTAATCCTTGTTTTGATGAGGAGAGCGTGTACTTCACTTTGTAATCAACGCGTTGCCGTGCAGCGTCATACAGTCTAAGTTGTTTGCGACGCGTAGCCGTTGGCACGTCCGTTTCCGAGGAACCTGGAATCATTTGGAAGTAACCGAGGTCAATGGCGTATTGCAACATCTCCGAATTGTCTATAATTCCTTTCAACGCTCTGCAAGTCTATGGCGAGCGAGTAGTGAGCACAGTGAGATGAATGGCGTCTATTCACTTACCTTTCGTACCCGCACTAGGTCGTACGCGTCGAGAAATGACAGTGTGTGGCACAAGAGCTCTGATGGGAGCTGCTGCAGTGTTTTGGCCCTCATGATCTGATACTAATCCGAAATTCATGTTACCCAATTAATGAGTCGAGCTTTTAAGAAACTCGAAATAAAGGGTAACTCCTACAAAGGCATGATGGCATTGGTTAAAGGGCCTTTCATGCCTTCAATGAAAGCGCACGTGGGATTCCATTTTTGGTGTGTGAAGTGGCTTATGCTCTGAGAGCTGAGTAGACCTGAATGTCAAGAACAAGATCGATGTCTTCCAACGGCGCAGCCATCACCCGGAATGACTCGAGGTCCCCAGTCCATGCCAGACCCTTTTCTCCTTTCAATCCCGCCGCAAATGTGGATGGTCGTTCATCTTTAGATAGTGAACGCAGCTCCACGTCTTCACCCATAGTTGGCGTCAATGGACATTCCCGTGTCCCCGTGGACGAGGAGGGCTTGGAACCGATTGAGAAGCTGAAGAGAGAACTCGAACGCGAGAGAGATGAGAAAGAGAATCTCGCTGCACAGTATCGCAACCTCCTAGCCAAACTCACGACAATGCGTACAAGCCTAGGCAATAAACTGCAACAGGACGCTGTACGTTTCTATTGGAGTGTTTATTATTATCAACACCCTAACGAACTATGCATAGGAAGAACTTGATAGGAGGGAACAACTCGTTCAGCATCTTACGGCTCAGAATGACGATCTGGTTTCCACAGTCGAGACTCTGAAAGCCGAGCTCATCGCATCTCATGAAGAAGCAGAACGCAATTCAAAGGAGCTAGATACAATTCGAAGCCAGGTCCTGAACGAGAATGCGCAGGAAAGTCTTCTACGCGAACGCGAGCTTCGGGAGACCTTGAGTGAGCTTGAGCGGTGCCGCCTTGAGCGTGGCGAATGGGAACGCGCCTCAATGCAGGATAAGATGTTGGGTGATGAAGCAAGATTGAACCTGGAGACATTGAGGCGTGATCTGGAGGTGGAACGCGAAGCTCGAGATCGAGAGTCAGTTGAGTTGGTCGCAGCACGGGAGACTGCGACTAACTTACAGTCAGTGCTAGAGGATTTCCAAGCATGTAAGCAATGTTGCGCGTATTTTATATCCAAGCCCTCCATGCTGAAACATCGGCAGCCAAAGAACACGAACTTGCACAAGCTGTGAAGGACTACAGATCTCAACTCGATGATGTCACCATGTCATTAGCCGAATTCAAGCGACGAGCTATGGACGCAGAGGTCTGCCTCGTGTTGTGGCCGATCATTTAACCAAGCTGAAATATCAGACAGGCCCAGCTTGATGAACTGAAAATCCATGCCTCGCGAACACAAGAGCTAGAACAGGACGTCAAGGAGAAGAATCTATTAATCGGCAAGCTGCGACACGAAGGTCTATTTTCATCACCGCACATGTTGCCTAATATCAATCTTCTTTTCAGCCGTAATCATCAATGAGCACTTGATGGAAGCCCTCCGTAGACTTCGGCGCAACTCATCTGACACGAATGTAGATCGGAGACTGGTTAACAACGTTCTTCTATCGTTTCTTTCTACACCACGTGCCGATGCAAAGCGCTTCGAAATGCTCACACTCCTTGCATCTGTTCTGTCATGGACGGACGCAGAACGTGAAAGAGCAGGCCTTCAGCGCTCCTCGATAATGACCTCATCTGGCAATTCATTTTGGGGACGTTCTTCAAATATCGGGTCGCCAAGCCAAAAGACAGTCGATTTGGAAAAGACAGATGAGACCGAGGTAACACCACGAATTTTATTGTTGTAACCGCAAGCTCACCGCTGTTTCCATCCTAGTCTTTTTCCCGGCTCTGGGTGGAATATTTACTCACCGAAGCAAATCAGGGCGAAACGCCCACTAGATCGACACGCTCGAACGCCTCGGTTCCAAGCAGTCCTTTACACTCACCAAATACTCTCTCCTCACCAACGGGGCTCAAGGGGACGCGACGCCTCGCATCGTTCGCGAGCGCCGCAGGCATGGCAAGCTCACCAAGCTTGGCGCTGCCGCCATCCCGAAAGGGGAAGGAAAAGGAGGTTGTACCGTGACGTCTGCTGGTTGGACGTGCCGATGGATGGTCGTTGTTATCTGACATCATTTCGTTTTTGCACGCTCGGACACGTAGTATAGTTTTTTGTATCTCATGTTATTCAGGGCACTCGCTGCTGTAAGCCAAACGCCTTGTGGGAGATTATACTATGGCTGCCCCAGCCTGAAGAAGAACAATGGGCTGGAAGTCGATACGAGGGTGGATTAAGCATGCTCATTGTCCCGCAAGATGATGTCATCCATGAGTGGTAATGTGAGAACGACAATGACAACTATATACCAAGGAATTTATCACTGAAATACTAACTGCGAAATTACTGTAACTTATAAGAGCAAGTGCACCTAACCGCGGGTCTCTCGCCATCAGAATTCGCCAAGGCAAGCTCAGTTCAATGCAAGAAGCATTTTGCGGGGGTCCTCGATGTAGTCGCGAACCTTCACTGCAAACGCCGTCAACGCGTCAGATGAGACCAAATGACAGGAAGAGGACAAACCTAAGAAGGTAACTGCCTCCCGACCATCGAGTAGTCTGTGGTCGTAAGTGAGGGCGACAACCATGATGGGTCGGATGACTATCTGGCCGTTGACTACAACGGGTTTGTCCTTGATTGCATGCATGCCGAGCACAGCAGACTGAGGCAAGTTAATAATGGGCGTTCCATACAATGAGCCGAAGACGCCGCCATTGGAACTAGGGGCATGAAATTAGTCTTGGTTTGCAATGAGGACCAGAAAAGCTTACATGGTGAAGGTACCTCCTGCCATGTCCTCGAGAGTCAACTTACCATCCCTGGCCTTGGTGCCGAGGGCGGCAATTTCCTTCTCGATCTCAACAAAACCCATGCCCTCGGCATTCCTCACTACGGGAGTGACCAAGCCCTTTGGAGTCGCGACAGCGACACTGAGGTCGACGAAATCATGGTAGACAATCTCGTCACCCTCAATGGACGCGTTTGCAGCAGGAATTTCCTTCAGTGCCAGCGCGCATGCACGAGCGAATGCGCTCATGAAACCAAGCTTGACGTCATGTTCCTTGAGCACCTCATCCTTATACTTCTTTCGCATCTCCATGAGAGACGACATGTCGATCTCATTGAATGTCGTGAGTGAAGCGGCAGCGTTTTGAGACTCCTTGAGACGCTCAGCAATGCGCAGGCGCATACGGTTCATCTTGACCTAAGTAAAAGAGGCACGTCGGTATCTTCGAAGGAGGTACAACGATGTCATGCTTACTCTTGTCTCACCCCGATTGCCTGGTGCCTTTGACGTGGCCGGAGGTGCTTTTGACTTGTCCTCCTTTGGTTTTGAGACCTGCTTCACTTCCTTCTTGGACTCTTTAGGTCCTTCGGAAGGAATAACACCACTCTGCTTGTCTGCTCCTGAAGGTGCGGAAGACTCCGACGTTGTCTTGTCCAGTTTTTGGTCCTTAGGCTCTTCAGGGTCTACCTTCTTCTGTTCTTGAGGAGCGGGAGATGCTAGAACCACATGAAAAAATAGTGTATTTTATCAGAGACGTGGGACCTACCACCACCTTCACCAGGTTCAATTCTGAAGAGGTCCTGACCGACACTGACAGTGTCATCCTCCTTTGCTAGCAGCTCCACAATCTTCCCTGCTTTAGGCGCGTTAACGGAAACATCAATCTGCAGGAGAAGACATTAGTATGCGTTTTCCGTCCGATAAAGGTACAAATCAGCCGATACTAGCCTTATCCGTCTCGATCGTCGCGACTTCCTCATCAGCCTCTACGCTATCCCCAACCTGTTTTGACCATGACCGAAGAGTACCTTCGGAGATGGACTCTGCCATCTGTGGGACTTTTACAGTCTCAGCTGTGGGTCAGCAAGACCAACAAAATTGTCATGTTCCGTTGTTTAGATACGTCATAGCACTAACCTTGGAGGAGATGCGATGAATGGAACTGTGCACGTCTCATTTGCGAGCCGGCCATTTTCCTATACAGACAACAAAGTAACCATCCGTAAGCTATGCTGCCAACAGAGAGAAGAACACCCAGAGTTGGCAACGCGCACCATCCTTTCGACAACGATACAGCAGTGTCACGGTATTGGGCACTGTTTCTGCCTGCGAGAAAGGCACGACTGCGTGCTGCAGCGATGACCCGATTTGATAGCATGTTCTATGGGTCGAATTAATGTAATGGAAGGTGTCCAGGAAATAAAAGAGGTATGTTCCATGGAGCCTGAGGTCCAATCGGTCACAGTGGGTACGGAACAAATTGATGTATAATAAGATAGCCACGGTGACCACGCCGGGGCGCCGACCGCGTCTGCGATTCTCCTCTCAACTCACACATCCACATCCTTTTTTTTCAAAAGCTATCCAAAGTCTCCTTGTTTTCGCACCAATGATGAGAAACAGTTCACTTCGGCGCCCTGCCCGGCGTGACATTCATGGTGCCTGAAAAAAGGCAGTACCTCCATCCGAGTCGTTGACCGGCGGCGGCAACAGTCTCGGGAGTCGGGACAGCTCAAAGACAACTTTAACAAATGGAATCTTGGGGCTATCATATTGCTATTGGCGCACGCCAGCCGCAGTGCCCAGATCCACTCCAGTCCAGCGCAAATTATCCCAGACGCCCACGCATGCGCAGTCACACCTGCTACCGACATTTCTGTCTCCAAACCAAACGTTCTCCCAACCGAGTGTTGTGATTAGTGTGGTACAAAGTGCAGACTGGTAAGTATAGACTATGGCGCTTGCGAAGAGTTGAAGTGGCCTGGTTGAAAAACATGTAAGATGAACGGGTGCAAAATACCGAGTAGAATTCAGAACGTTCATTCCTCCGACATGACTTGTTCTTCCCCACTTCCGCTATCTGCCTCAGAATTCTCCTCGCCTCCACCAACGTCACCACCAGCGGTGGCTTTCCCAATTTCGGTTACCTGTGCTGGCCACACAACCCGGTGGTAGTCATATGAACCTCGAAATCCTTCGTCAGTCCATGCACCCCCATTCAACTTCGTTCTCCACTCCTGCTCGCGGACCTAATAGTTGTGTGGGCAATTGCTAGAAGGAGACCGATATGATTGCACCTGCCAGGACCGTGATACACGTCTATAAACATCTAAAAGGGCTACAATTGTAATAACAAGCACGCTATCGATACACACCGTACAATATAAAACACGGCTCTAAAAAGAAAGGCGGGGTTGGTTCATAATCGGAACCTATGAATGACCCAGATAAGGCATTGAAAACGACATGAGACCCGAAACGAAAGATGAGAACATTCGACGAGAAGACGTAACACCGACCACGTATGCATGGCTGTTATGCCTAAACGCCGCATGGCTGAACTCGAAGACCTGCGAACCCACGCTAGCAGGCTCGGGTACCGCGAATAAGCAGCTCGGACTGCACGGATGTCTTGGCGCGAAACGATACTTGTTTCGAGCCTAAACTTCACGCCCGCTTATGAAGATGTCCCGATTCCCTGCTGCTGTTGGTCATCCAGTTGTTCCTTCATCGCCAGCCAACCAAAGGCTCCAGATATGCCTAGAGCAAGGCAAATATATGGCCGTGATGAAGACTAAGAGGAGGTATGTGTGAGTGAGTGCAGCCTCAGTTAGAATGGTATAAAGTACCTGTGAGGATGACGTTGGGTATTTATAGCGGTTTATCCGCGAAGGTCCATCAAAGATTTCATACACAGGCTCTGATGTTGACATGAAGGGGGATGAAGGGGTGTGTGCCTGCCTGTTAGGCGAGGGAGATAGGCGTTGCCGTATTTTGCGACGATTTTCAAGGGCTCGCGGGAATAAATGTGTTGGGCGAGCTGGGCCATCGAACACGACGGGGGGAGGTAGTGAGGAAAAATGGTGAACTCGGGTGAAGATGGTAGCGGCATTTCGCAATTTTTCACCGTCGCGTTCGTGTGCAACGACACGAGCGGTTGTGGCTGTTCGTCCAACAAGTGCGGAAGACTCTCCAAGGCGCACTGGAGCGTCAAATATGTCGAATATTGGTGGAATAGTGAGTGCCTCGTATTCTTGCGCGGTGACCGCACCTGACATCGTTGAAGACAGTCGCGCAGGTAAGGATTGCGCGACTCTTCTGGACGATGCGCCTTGTAGTGCAGTGACGAGTGGGCGACGCAGCGAAGACATGGCTGGATGATATGTGGGACGCTCAACACTTGAAACCCGCCTTTATATACCAGATAGGGTGTGAGCATCTTGATCTGAAAATATAGGGGGTAAGGCTCAGGGAATAATCTCTGAGAACAGTGAGAACAATCAGAAAAAGTGCGCATCGCCATCTTGTGGCGGAATTGAAGCGGCTATAGTGAATTGTAGTCCATCTGTTCAATCGCAAAACAGCGCCGACATCGGTGGAAAGCATAGAAATTGCGATTTCTGATGAGCTGCCAAGGACTCTATAATTGAGTACAAGTTTACCGGGCCACTCTACTCTTCCTTGGACAAGCGGTAATAGAGTTATGCCAAGAGCATATCTCCGTCAGCGGTTTGCCCATTCTTGACTTCTTTCGTTATAGGCGCAGGCAACATTGAGACGAACGTTGCTTGGCCGCCGAGATGAAAGGATCCGGACGCCGGACGACTACTACTCGTTGATAGTAGTTAACTCACGATCCGTCACTAATGGGGAGCTGTGGAAAAGATTTGCATGCAAAGAAGGGTGTACGACTGCCGCATAAACGCCACCCCTGTCAGCCATGGAGATTGCCCAATCGCAGATCTACTGGGCATAGGCTGCAGTCGTGGTCTCATTTTCGGCATGCAAGGTGGCGAAGTGGACCGCCAAGATGACGAGATTATCAAGATGGATGATTGCCTGTTGAGGTACATCTGTGATAATCTGATATAGTTCCTGTTAGCACCAGCGATATTGAAGACTCACTTTTGGACAAATAAGAGCTTGCCAAGGAGGACGGACACACGTTAACCCGTTAGGAACGTTGTCGGGCGCACCATGACACTTCGACAGAGGCATTTACTTGGTCGTCCGTCCGCATCATTCCCCACAAGCTTGGAGATGATGATAGATCAGTCACCAATTGGGACACCGCATACAGAAGCAGCGTCAAGCAGTAAGATACGTATTGAATCTCACATATAATCTGAGTCTTCTCCGAGATGGAATGAAGGCTGTATCGCATCGAATCGTGCAGCTTCCATGCTGCCAAGAATCTTACTAAGCACACCGGATGAGGTGTGCTAGTGGTGCTGTGCAGAAACGACGAATCCTCGTTGGGTTCTTCTTGGGTTCTTCGGCGAAACGTTGCAGAATCATGGCGCAACCCGTGGCGCAACCCGCTTTAGGAATTGAAGCTCAGCGGCTCGAGCGCTCACGGTTTCAAGGTCAACGGTGTTGGACCAATGTTGGACCATGCTCGACGCCGTTGACGCGATATCTGACGGAATACAAAAGGCTCACTCAAGAATACCCACTCAACATCTGTCTGTAAGTTTATGCTATCTGCATTCAGGCATCAACGCGACGTAGGGAATGATATTTATACAACCGCCGTCCGCCCCAAGTCCGCTCCCAGTCAAGAACGTTGACGAATGCCGACTCATGCGCAGCTGTCACTCTGGTGAGCGGAAAGCTCAGGTAGGTGGGGCCTTTACTTTCCATTTCAGACCTGTCCATGTCCATGCAATTAAAAGCCTCGTTGAGTCCATGTGTTTGTCTTCATCTCCATGACTCGGATCGATCATCGATAGGGCTGGATAACACGAGGACGATTCCAATTTCTAGAAAAGCATTTCCTTCAGCCCAAGCTGATCCATATCCTCTGGTCTCTCGACGTTACATACCATGACCATCATTACATCCCCACCTCAGAGCCCAATTTCGGGTGGTCCGCTACCTCAATACGGGTATGGCTCTGATCATACTTTTGATCGCCTTATCCAGGACAACCATTTCTTGTTTCGTGTATATACTCCGAAGCAACGCTCTCCATTCTTTGATTCTACTGAGCCCTACTTTGTAGGCCAGAAGTACAACGAGCAATTTAGAGAGGCTGCAGAGCGGCTTCGACAGCCGTTTACAGGCAAGCCAGTAGCTTCAACGAGCAGTTATGCAGATGTTGCCCAGCACATGGACTGGACGCAGAGACACATGTCCCCTTACATCTCGACTACGTTCAGCTTTGCCTGGGCTATTTGGGAGGCTACCCGTAGGTACCGGGTTGGTCTCAAGCACGACATTGAAATCGCCATTATCGATGCACGTCAGCTCGCCGGTCGAGCTGCGACCGCCCTGGAGCTACTACGAAAGGGCACACCCAATGAGTCAGTATTTTTCGATCGGACTCCTGGTTGCTCTGATAAGCTGATTTCATTACTTAGAAGGCATCTGGACTACTGGAAGTGGTACAGATTCGCATTGGAGTCGCAAGACGTCCTTGTTCATGGATCTATCCCCGGTTCGGCTGTTCTAGCCTCAGTCCCCCTTCTAAGCATCATCGACAAACTCCCGTCATACTTCCTCCGCCAAGACACCATGGTTGATAAGAGGTCGTCTTCGTCGCAGTTTAATATCCTATCATGGGATACAATGGATCGCAAGCCTAGTTTCCGCCAGTTCTGCCAAGATATGTCGGATCAGTTCTTGCACCTTCCCACTGAGCATCGTCTTCGCGATGCAACTGGAAGCTCCGTTCGCTTGGCAATGGCATTTCTGCGTCCCTGGTTCCATAGCGTTGTCGTGGACGATTTCACCGAAGCTACCGAGACAGTATGCAGCCTTGCATTCATAATCGCACAATGGCCAGCCCAGTGGTGGTCACGAGACCACGTCGAGATGTGGGACGTCATTCGCTCCCTCGTCCAATCAGTTGGTGAAGAAGTTCGAGAGAAGCAGAAGGGGATAGCGATCGAAGAGGTCCGGAGATTGCAAGGGGTAGTCTCCGACCTCGAACGTGTTGTACAGGACTACGAAGAGGCCGAAGTTGCTTCATCAGTCGATCTCAAGAACGACGTGATGGAAGCCGAGGTCGAAGGATCCGTTGTTATGCCTCCCTCACCCCCCGCGTCTATCGTCGATTTCCCAGCCGACGAAGACACCCTTGTCTTAGCGCTACCACCATTTACTGTCCCGACATCTATTTCGCAGGCTGCTGTTGCTGTTGCAGCTACACCTGGTTCCGAGAGTTCGGATAGCAATCAGTCGAAGACACCCACCCTCATTTTTGCCCCTACGATTGTCATCCACCAAGAACAACAGCGGTCCGTCGCGGAGCAGACTCAGCTTATACCACAATTGGAACCACCGCATGGAGAACCGCAGCGACACCCAAAGCGCCGGCCGCATTCGTTGGCCGAGACCGCGACATGCATCGTCACGGGGCTACTTGTTGGCGCTTTCATAACTATTTGTATAGTCAACTCTCAAAGACGTACCCTCATCTATGTTACGTAGGGCTCAGGGCCAATTGGACGAGATGGGAATAGCGCAAGGGAGAAGAAGTGTTGTAAGATGTGACCCGTGAAGTAAAGAAGATTGTATCGTTACAGTATAACCTATTAGATATCTATGCGCCGCAGTTATAATTCTATCAGAAAACGAGGCTTTCTGATATGATCGATATACTCGATCCATAGTGATTTTCCAGATGCTGACCGTGTGTGCTACTCAAGGCTCTTGTTATAGCCCAACCCACGCTCTGTATTTTGCCACGTCGGCTGCATGACGTTCCACAACAGCCTGAACTTCGTCTCCCCACACATCTCTCGGGGTTTTTCTCGGATGCGCTTCCTCGGTCCGCGGTGCCAAGCACTCTCTTACGTGCTTCTCCACCTCCGTAGAATCAAAAACCACACAGTTTTCTGGGGTAAGTGGTTTAGCTGGATCCCACCGCAGAAGTGCCGGGTGTGCAGGGACAGCGTGTGGAGGCACGACGGAACGACCGAGATGCAGGTCCTCAAATATCAATGCGACGTCATCTTCGTCGATAGGTAATTTACTGCATGAAGTGTAAGGCTTGTCGGAAGTAGTGAAGTGTGAACTCACTTGATCGGCTCCCCAACAAACTTCGATTCACGATGCAATAGATCACGAAGGAGGCGCTCGTAGAGCTTCTTGCGATTCTTTATGGGCAAAGGGTTCAGAATTGGGTTTCCGGCCATCTCACAGAGGATGAAGGTTGCTATGTGCAGCCCGAAAAGAGATGGCAAGGGGCCTGCCCCGCGGAAGAACAATAAGATACCAGGACGCCAATTTGAAAGAATCAAGGACATACCGAGGACTGGTAATATTCGCACCCTGAAATCATCGAATACTCCAAGTTCTTTGACGTCACCTTTCTGGAATTCTTCTTCGGGCAGGGGGAGTAGCTTCACATCTCCTGGGACTTCTGTAGAATAAACCACAGGAATTCCTGAGGATACACCCTGCAGCCGTAACCTGCGCCGAACAGAACGTGCGAGAGGGTCGTACATCGTGTACGAGATGTCACTAATCTGAATTCGTGTAGGATCTGCCTTTGCGCTAGCACCCATAGACGAGAACACCTACAATAGCATGAGTTGGATAGGATTGGGTAGCAGCCAGCAGCAAGGACGAACTTTGATATTATGCTCATGACAATACTTCAGCAAGTCGACTTTGGTGGTGATGTTATCTATTGCGTCTTTTCAAAACAAGCTGAGCAATGGTGAACAAGACCGAAGGGCACATTCACATACCGATGACCCAATCTGCTCCCTCCAGCAACCTCCCTCCGTCTTCCTTCCTCCAAATCTCAACGCGGCTGTCCACATCCACCCATGTGGAGATCTGCTTGAGCGTCCGCTCAATACATCCCACCTTAGGCGTTCCTACATCTGCAAGCACAGCCGTAGCATGTCGGTTCAACGAGGAAAGCGTCACATAGTCAAAGTCCACCAGTCGGATCTTCGACACGCCTCTGCACGTAATTCGTGAATCACAATAACACGTATAGTAGACGGTAATAAGCACGTACGACCTGACCAACATGACTGCCGCCCAGCTACCGACACCACCACAGCCAACGACCACAACAGACTTTTCCCGAACGCGTGCCATGCCCTCATCCCCGAAAAATGCATAGCACCGCGCGAGCTGCTCCCTGACCAACTCTTCGTTGTGCCCGTTAACACCAATGCGGAGAATTTGTTCATCCAATGGCTCGTCGTCCTTTGGTCTCAAGCGTTGTTTTGAGCCTTCATCCTGATCTGTTATTGACCTGAGGATGTCTCGATCGAGACTGCGTCTCCGTTCGCGTCGAATATAAGCATTATATGCAGTAAACAGGCCCGACGTCAGTAAAGATGCTGATACAGCTGCTAGAATTAGCTGTGTCCTGTGTGAGTGCGCAGAAAAGACGTTCATGAATGAGAGATCGTGATCACTGATCAAAGACAAGTCAAGTGTAAATCAGCAACGCGAAATGTCCGAGTCAGTGCCAGTGGCCACATTGTTCCTTGGTAGAGGCAACTACTAAGCTTCGAGGTAGCTTTTATTCTATGACATATACAATGGTCATACATAGTAACATTTATCATGCACATAGTCGTCGTAAATGTGCTTAGACGTTCAGGGCAGAGAGCGTCCTGACAACATCAACGATACACCCATTTTCATATTGCCCGTCCGTCAAACCTATGCTTTCCTGGAATTTCCTTTCTGCTTCTAACCATTCGGCAACGGCACCACCCTTGCTTGCCCAATCGAACTGAGCTAAGACCTTCTCTTTTTGAGTATCCAGGTTTGCTTGTACATGTGCATTGTCTTCATCCGTACTAGGCGGTTCAATGTCGACCATATGTCCTGCACGTTGCGATTCACGTGCTAAAAATTGAACGAATGGCAAGCGAACGTCCTGGTATGCTTTCAGCGCGGCGGGCACGTTATCCAATGTTGTGAGTGGGTGGGCAAGAAGGCGGCCGAGCACAAAAGCATCCTTTGTACAAGGTAAGATCACAGAGTCTGGTTAAAGATCAACCTTACCTCCATTGCTTGACCAGCTCCTGCACCAAAGTAGGGTGTCATGGCATGGCACTACACAATTTCGTCAAAGGATCTTCGACTCAGCAAGGAGAAGCGTACCGCATCACCTATCAGGGCAACTCTGCCGTTAGCGGATAACGGCAATTCATTTACTACATGAAGTGCCCATCTTGAGGTGGTTTCGGAACACTGAAGAAATGTGGTCGGTCGAGGACGATGTGAGCGACCCAGCCCAAGACTTACCTTCAACAGATTTCTAACATCAGGCTCGAAATCCTGATATAACTCCTGGAGCTCTTTACAGGACACATCTGTAACCCAATGGCCCTCGAAAGGTGTGCCAGCTTTTTGATCATCACGAACAAATGCCGCTACATTGATCTGTGTTCCTTGTGCAACCGGATACGTGATGATGTTCTAGAAGTCATAGTGGATCATCAGCAAGCGGAGACCAGTGGTCGCAATAATCTACCTTTCCCATCCCACAGAACTGCAAAATGGAAGTCAATCGCGACGATCATGACCGCATTTCTGAGGGCTTACTACTGTAAAATCCTTCAAGGCTATGTTGTTTGGATCTATTTCCGAGACCTTCTTCGCTGGTATAATAGCACGATAGACAAGCGTTCCAGTCCAGGATGGATCAATGTAGTGTCCTATCTTAGTTGGGTCTACAACGTCTCGGTTTAATGTTTCGAAGAGCGTCTTCCGTGCTGATGAGCGGATGCCGTCTGCCCCTATCAACAAATCCGTAGTTGCGGTACCGTCATCAGCGAAGTGGAGGATAAGTGATCCTGATGGCTGCTCGTCATATCGAGTGAGGCGTTTCTTGAAATGGAGTGTGCATGATGAGGGAAGGAATTGTTCGAGAATTTCTACGAGATGCTGGCGATGGATATGTGATGGTGCGTTAGTCAGTTTCTGACGGAACCATTCGACACCACCCTGTGGGGCATTAGACCTCCTGAGTGTTGGCCCTGTCGGTACGAATCACGTTACACCCAGAGTTGATAAACAAACCATTTAACATACCAAGACTGGAAGAAGAGGGCTTGTTCGCAACACGGGAGTACTCTTCGTATATGCCGAGTTCTTTTATGACCTCTAATGTGCGCGGCGAGATTCCGACCCCAGCCCCAGCAGTTGTGATAGCTTCATGCGCTTCATACAAGTCTATGTGGATACTGTGACCTGCAAACTTCCCAATTGTGATAGCAAGGACAAGCCCTCCTATCCCTGCACCGCTGCACAGGAGATTCAGTCCGCACCATGTTCATAAGGGGCTATTTGACTCACCAGATTGCTACTCGAAATTTGGGAGTGCTTGATGAGAGCGACATTGATCGTATGTTGAATTTTACAAATTGCTGAAGGATTGGTACAGCAGCTAGATTTTATAGGCCATCTCGAAATATTGTTGGGCAACCTGCCAGAAATCATGTGTTCCAGAAAAGGCGGCAAGCGCCCAAAGAACCGTATGTTGGCACCCGCTGGCACGTGCCGGACTACCGATATTTGAATACTGAGTCCGTGTGCGACGCTTTCGCAATAGTTTAGACTGTAGATACACGACCATCGGGTGACCGTGGACAATGGGGTTGTCTCCGCCGGTGGGGCATGCGCGGCAGCCGGCAGGCCGTAGACATGTTACCATTTGCATGATGATTGCGATTCCGTCACCCGATCAACGGGCTAGATAGCAGTCCTGTGATGGCAAAGGTCCAAAGGGTTGACTGCTCCTGAGAGTTGTTGAATCAGTCTAAATAAGTAGTTGACAAGTTATACAGGTAATGACTTCTGACCTTTCATGACATGCTATACTGAAGTCACTGGACTGGACATCGGGAGTTTCGAGTCAATGGTGCCCACGGCGAAATAGGCTTTAACATTAACATTGAATTCTTTGTGAACTTAGTGCATAGCATAATCGGTGACTGCCCATGGCAAGACGGAGGCCGATATCACGGATGGTAATAATACCACGTACTTCTGATATTCTTCTGCTGCGACCATTCGACAAATATATTTGTCATAAGCACGCTTCGGAGTTCGAAATACAGGGGGTATGCGTTGGTGACTTGACATTAAGCATACGCGAATTCGGAGTCAACACGCACGCTCCACGTCGTAGCGGGAATATACGAAGGGAGAATCAAGACACTGCCGCCGCTGTAACTCTGTTAGAACAGAGGCTAGCCCTCGCTTGCCTATCCGTCACGGTGCGATGGCACCCATCCCGATACTCGGAAATTCTAAAAGTGATGGATATCAGTCTTTGATTTGAGTCTTGGTTCGCGCTTGCCAGATCATTCGACTACTCGTTTTTCTTCTTTAACTGCCACAATTCCGATATCCCTGTTGCTGGCCGGCCGTGTTAGTAGCTTGGCTGTGAAAACTAAAGCTCAAATGCGCGACACTTCGGAAAATTTCCCCAGAACTCAATTCAAAATCAATATATGACACAAAGACAGCTCACAGCACAAAAATGACCGAACCTTGTAAGTCTCGACCCTAGGAGATGAGACACATCCGCATTCAACGAAAGATAGTTAGCGAGGTCAGATTCAGAACTGACAAGAACATCACCAGTGGAACATCATCACTGATGTGGACACCGCACACGGCTGTCTTGACCTCGATTCCACAAAGAGCGTCAAAATGACCATTCACAGCAACGAGACGAGAGTGAGAAACATGACCATTATCAGTGTTGGACAAAGAACCAAAGAAAGGGGCGCACCCCTTCGAAAGATGCAGAAAGACGCTGAATCAAAACACATTTGTCGTTGATATCTAACTGTCGAAGCTGAGTAACATAAACACGAGAGCGCACCGAATTTCGTCACGAAACCACGAAAACCAATTGACCACCCACCAAATCACTCAAGCCAACGCGCATTCGGCGCGACAATGTCACGTTTAACATCACACGAGAAGTGTGCTTGACGTCATGAACGACAAACGCTGATCGTCCTCAAGGACAAAGATGTAGATAAACTGATAAGCAACGTCAACGAAGAGTAGACAACACGAAAGATAACTGGACCACTGACCAATCCTTTAGCCACATACAGCTGTTCAGAAAGTTAGACACAAAAACAAGATCCAATCCATACACTACAAAAGCAGAACATCCGATGCCGAAAAGCTACGGGGTATAGACTCTGCACGACAATCTTAATCTGATCTACCCCGCAAAAGTGCTACTAGCTTGCGAGTCGAGGATGTGATACAGTGAGCATTCAACCCACTATTTGCGGAGTAACCCGATTTCCAAAGTAGGTAATTCCTACGTTCGGTCAGTGGGGACAGTTAACCAGTGACAGACCTTTTGTTGTTGCAGCTTGTCATGACGAAGCACAGTAAAAATAATACCGCATCTTCGGTATTCTCTTACGCTGAGAGACAGAAGGCGGAGTATGGTACGAAACGGGTGCGTCTGCTTAGCTGCATCATCCAAGGCTTTCACTAAGTACCGAAACAGCAACGCCTGGGTAATGAATCGATGCGAAATTTTGATGCGTGCGCTTTGTGCTTACAACGAGCGAGAGAGCCAATAGCATGCGATCAAGGCCATTTATTCTGCAAGGAGTGCGCGTACACCGACCTATGTGAGTTCACAATGACATACGCAGTTTCATATGAATTGAGTATTCAGTGACACAGAAGAAGGATATCAAGCGGCAGAAGGAGCGCCTTGAGCAGCTCAAGAAAGAAACTGAAGAGGAGAAACAGAGAGCTAGAGAGGCAGCCAGGGAACGTGTACTGCGTGATTTCGAGAAAGGTCAACTAGGATTGTCTGCAAACCTGCCGTCTGTTGCGTCTGCGTCTGGTGCTGAAGCGAAAGATTGTACGTACCTCGTCCATTCACTTCTCCTAGTGTACTCAATAGTTTTCAGCCCGAACATCGAAGCGGAAGCTTGACTTCGACTCTTCAACAGTTGAATCTCTTACCCGTGAAGCTGAAGAGGCAGCCCTTAGACAGATCGAACGAGAGCAGGCGGAGTCATTACGACACAAATTACCGGACTTTTGGCTGCCTTCCCTAACTCCTACATACACCTCAAGCGGCTTGCCGAGCTCCCTCAAGGATGTTAAGGTTCAAACAACGTGCCGTGGAGGGAATCCACCCCACCCAATAACGTTGGTGCATATCATTCGTCATAGTAAACAACCCCTCATGACATCTTCAGTCTGAAGGCATTGGTCCCTGTGAAGTTTACGTTGCTACCCACTGCGTCGGCGTCACAATCATCAGAATCTACCCCCGCGGAGAGCGACAAGGGAAAATCCAAGTTAGAGGATGATGGAGTTGCTATTTGCCCCGCCTGCAAAAGTAATCTTCACAATAATAGGATGATGTTCCGTAAGTCCATGTCTCTGACATCAGTTGCAGGATTTGACCATTCATAGTCATGAAACCATGTTCCCATGTTGTGTGCAAAGTATGTGTTGATAAGCTGGTGCGGGTGGCCAAGCAGTGCATCGTATGTGATCACACACTTGGCGATAAAGACATGATCGAATTGAAGAGAGAAGGTGTGTATTTGTCAATTTGGGGAGCAAAGGACTACGTTTCGTTTCACCGCATTCTGATTCATTGAATTGTCAGGTACTGGGTTTGCTGGAGGCGGCATTGCAGAAGCAAAGAAGACAGGTGTCGCGTTCCAGGGTTGAAAGTACTCATCTATATCAGGATCGGCTTGATATGTTTTGAGTTGGCTTTCACAGTTCGGTTGCTAAATATTGCCCTCAGCTCATCGAATGTGCGCTGTTTTTGAAAATTCTTCCACAATGACTTCCGACTTACCCATCCATGTTTCTTTGACATATTGCCGCCAGACCGTTTGGACCGCCAAATTAACGATTGACAATTCATCCTGTTCAGCAAGCTCTTTCACCCCACCCGGGTTGAAATATCGAGCTTTACTGTTGTACTTGTGCTTGCGTTGTTCGCCTGCTGGACTATCGATTTATTTTTGGCTGGATTTCACTGGTACATATTGAGCGCCACGATGGTTTTGGACACGTATGAGCAACCTGCAGCCTCGTTTTCTTGGGGAAATCTTCGCAGGTGACAATATCACTGCTGGTATCTAATACGTATGGAGTACCAACAAGTCTCCAGATTCGATGTTCTTTCGCGACAGTTTGCTTATAGCTGGCGCTGCATCGGACATGCATATTTTATTGACACTGCAATCATCCAGGGACAACACTTCTCATTTTCTCATTTCCGACTATAGCAATATCTCTCGGATCTCAGCGTCTCTCTCTGCGCCCGGGACCAGCTTGCGCGTCATCCCAAGAGGCCCTTTGAAGTGCTATGAACGTGATGCGCCCTCATTAGAGACTTATCCCATTCGGATCACGTATCGAAGAGTCCACTAGTCAGGCGTCGATTCGCGTCAGGTACTATGTTTGTTGAACACAATTTGCAATTAGTATTGCTTTTCACCGGTGCACTCTTAGGTGCCCGAATTCTCGCATCCCGGGCCAGTCGGAGTCGAGAACGCCACAATTTATGAAACACCTCGAATTGCCACACCTCGAGTTCCCAGCTGCAGCGCTATCCCGCCCAATGGTAAACCAATTACTCCACAATTTTCGATTGCTGAATTTGTGTAGGTGGACCGAGAAGGACCAAGGCTAGGTTAGTGCACCACCAAGCAAGATCCCAGTGGTTTGTTTGGGCACCAAGTCAGGTATGTTCTCTTGAAGCATCTAAAGAACAGTAAGATCCTCGGATTTAGAATTCAAGCGCCCTCAATGAAACATATGTCTTTGTCGTTTCGCTCGGTCCAATCTGCTTGAAGGTCAAATCAGTGGCGCACCGGTGGGTTTCAGTGTAGTCAGTGCACCGTGACCATGACATTGCGTTGTGTGGCGTGAGTTGATCTCTCCTTCCACAGCAGCATGAGTTGCCACTGCGCTAAGCATTGTGTGCGAGCTGAGCGCTGTGTCACAAACCAAGCAATGTTGCTGTATCCTATTCTCACTGCCACTGCCAGCTTTGACCATAGCAGTTCACCTCGTGTTTGTATTCCTTACACGACCACTGAAGTTTGGGTCCACAACCGACCAATCCACATATCCACACCCACACATTCCAGACATATAAACTGTGATGCAGCCCATACCCATGGTCCCTCCAACATCTCTCCCACTCTCAACTGTCAGGCCAAATCATGCTGCCTAACACGCTACCAGATCATATTTCGTCCCAAATCTTAGAACAGCTGGAGAAGAAGTCTCAGCAGCACATTCTTGCAAGTGACCTGGAGATCAGGACACGCAACATGATGAAGTGCTTTGCGAATACTCCTGGCACTCTCCCCTTGCCAAGCCCTATTACGCGCAACGCTTGGACTCTTCTGCCTAATGAGATGGCCCACCCGATGACTATGCCCCTGAAGGCGGGCGTTATTTCCCCTCGTGCGCCACCAACCACTCCCATGGATGATACTTTCGCTGTCGCTGATGAATCTTCATCTACCATATATGAGACTTGCACTCCTACTTCGGACACTGTAGCGTTGGGAGGAGTTGCCTCGGACACATGCAGCACGGTCGATGTTTCTGAAGGCCGTCAGCCTAATGCGGATGAAAAGTCCTCACACGAAACCAACGATCCCGAGGAAACCGCTTTGCCGCTGAGCGACCAGGACCATTCATATCCCTCAGACACCAAGAGCATGTTTGTCATGCAACCCGGCGAATCCCCGGTTTTGGCGGCACCATTCGAAGAAATTGTCGATGCCAAAATGAAAGAACTCCGAATTTATGGCTTGGGTTTCGTTACCGAATGTCTGCTGGCCGCTGGATTGCAGAGCGTTGAGTCAGGGCCTCTTATTTCGAAGTTAGTGCAAAGCATATTACAAAGGATAAAGAAGGAATCGCGGACACAAGCCAAACGTTTGGAGATGCTCTTGCGCCTAGGCTCTATGGAGATGTTTCGCCGACACTGGAAATCAGTTGAGTCCTTCTCCGCTGTTTGGGAAAACACGAGTACTAAACGTTACTCTCAGAATGGCCACTGGAGGCACATAAGCTCTACATCTGGTCGACATTCTGATTACACCCTGATGGGAGTGAACAAGGCTGGCCTTGTGGGATCGCTCTTCTCTGCTAAAGTCATGATGGCCGAAGACATCTCCCTTTGCTTGTCCATGCTGTTGGAGGAGATACACTTTGACCGTCTGTGCGCTATGCACGCCCTCCTCCTATACGCAGACGACAGATTGTGCAAAACCGCGAATTTACCAGCATTGATGCAGTTCCAAACACGGCTGCGCCTTGTCGATCCAAGAACTGACATGTATCTTTGGGGTCCTGTCCCAGATGCCCAAGCCATGATGCAGGTAGGCATTAGAACTTGCTGTGGTTGCAGCTATCTCTAAGCATATCTTTTTCAGGACATTTTTGATACTATTGAAGGTTGGATGGCCATTCAGGCACACAGGCGCGAGCAACTTCAATATCGTACTTTTTTAGCATCTTGCTCGGGTCGGAAGCCTCCCTTGAAGACTGTAGGACCACGGATGCGTGTAGGCAGGATGAGAAACAAAGCCTAACGCTTGAGGTCATCACACATGTTGCACTAAAGTATCGTATATAATATACCCGCACGTCCTCGGAAATCAATAAAGTTCATATTTGTACACAGATGTGTGAATTCGAAATCTGTCAAGGAACGTCCCTAACATGTAGGTAGTCGATCTACGCCCCTCGAGCGACAAGAAATTGCTCCGGGATGTCCGGATTCTCATACCTAGAGAGGATAGGTACAGTGTATAATTCAGCCATGTCGTTCATCCGCACCTCGCGTCGTACCTTCATGCTCTAGTTTAGAACGAAACATATTGTTTTGATGAGAATTCGACTTACATGCCAGACTCTTGTGTCGCATCCAATCTGCGACACTGTGGCAGGACAGTGTCGGACGATGCGTAGAGCATCATTCATCATGGACCGCTCTTCCGTTTCATTCACTTCACAATAAAAGTTGACATGGATCGCGCGGAGGCTTTGAGCAGCAGCAAAGCATCGTATCACATCATCCTGTCAGGCGTGGATGAACACCTCAACTCACAAAAACACAAGCCGCGCACCAAATTAATCCGCGCAGTGACGATAAACAGTTGCTCTAAAGCGGAGCACTGGGAACATATGCCACGTAACGCATCCAGACTGATTGACATCCGGTCAATAGAAATTCGCTTGAGACGCGACCCGTGCATCGTGACAATGGATGTCCAAAATTCGTCTGTGATAACCACTTTGACAGTTGGCGTCGTAGCATAAATTTGGAATATTTCTAAAGGCGCGGTGGATAGTAGTTCCGTGACATGACTCGTCCATGTCAGAAGGGGCGTCTCAATATGAACCGCCAAAGTAATTGATCTAAGACGTCTAAACGCCTGGTGCTCTTTGCAAATGTTGTTAAACAAGGTCATATCCTACCCAATACAGTCAATAGATGCGTAGTGACGATGAAAGGTTCAAGACTCACAAATGCTGGGGAAAGCCTCTCGAGTCCGATAGCCGTGAGGCCATTGCGATTGGTTGACACGATTTCACCAATGCCTCTATGTGTCACCTTTGGGCATCCCATAATAAATAATTGATCCAGTTCAGTCATACTAGGAGCGAGAGATTCCAGTAAGATATCGGTGATTAGACTCGATGTCTACCAAGGAGAACGATAAAAATGAGTTCGTATCGTTCCAGTACTTGTCATACCTGGCAGATCATAGTAAGGTTGCGAAGGGTTGGACCTGTAGCGGATATCCAGGAGGGAAGAACTTCAATGACTTGCGCGCTCGGCATTATGAGTGATATTCTGGACAGTTTAGAAAACTGTGCGAGTATGTTAGGATTATAGTATCCGCTGTCGTGTCCGTTGATCTCGAGCTCCGTAAGTTGGGAGCATTGCTGGAGAGCCAGGAGAATCGGTGATTCCAGCGAACCATCTCGAGTCCAGGCACACGATCTTAAGTTGACGCAATTCCGTATCCCTCGTATGCAAAGATTTAGGAGGTTACTGTAGGACGAAGAAGAGAGTGCCTTGGGAAAGTCTCTTATCTCTATATAACACCAATTAGCTTCTGCACTGGTTGGTGCCATTAAGCGATCCGGGCTCACCAAGGCGTGAAACGTAATGTGCAAGACGAGGACAGCTGGAAAGAGTTTGGAACAGCAAAACGACCTATTCCGAATGTGATCAATGACGATGAGATGATATTAAAGATCGCAATAGGATATCCACCTTTGACTTAGCCTCTGTATGCCATGCGTAGATATAAACGCGCTGGTAGAGCCTTGGGATCGCAAATTCGTTGAATGACTTATTGACCAAAGATAAGAATGCAAGATGTTGAGCTCTGACTACGGAATCAAAGATTAAAGGCAATAATTCGAGAGGGATGTCCACAAATCTGACCATGGTTCGTCGCTGCGGTGGCGGTGCACCGGTACTTGCCAACGTTGTCGTTAAGTAATAATTTGGACACGCCAGAGCGGTCAACGTGGGTCAGGGGCAATTGGAACGCGACAAACGATCACGACAAGCTGATTGATGCGACGGCCCATCGTGCATCATGGGCTGGCCTTTAAATTGACCTCCCGTACGCACTGTTCCCTCACTTCGCCGTTGATAAGCCCGGGAGCTCGAAGTTTAAACGTGAACGCCAAGTACAGTACGGCACTGCAGGGAAGCATTAATATATAATTACTTAATTTTTGATTTGGGATCAAAATGTCGTAAAGAAGTTCTTTCTTTCTTCAAGTTGTCACCGCTTGCCACACCTATCCTATATGAGACTGAGTAGGGCAGAATTTACAGCCACCCCACGCAAATTGGGACTCTTGTTTTATTGCACGCGTTCTCCTGCTCACAAGCGCGTCTGTCCAGGCAAGTCACTTCTCTGATTTCTCAACTACAATCAGAGTGAACCGTCACTGAAGCCAAATAGGAGACCTGAGGCTACTCTTCAATTTCTTACTGTAAACACGATGCAGCTGAACTCTGGAAAGGAAAACATATCAATCGGACCTCCACATTCCAGTGGAAACTCGTCATCTCGTACGAATGGTGAGTATTTGGCGCCGACAGTCGTTTGAGCCACCTCACTGACAGCAGCAAGACTCCCCAACAAAATGTGGCTCGCTCTTTTCCAATCCCCTCTCGGTTTCTAATAATTCTCAGTTTGACATTATTCTTCGGCGACAGCGTTCTCGTAAAGATGGAAAGCCCAAATTTACAGCTGTTCCCTCGAGATTCCTGAACCTCACCAATGACTTCGAGTTCGCTGGCTGGGGTTCTATCTTTCATCTCACCCTTGCACCTGAAGATATATGTCAAGGTGAAGTTGAACGCAAATTTTTCCGAGAGCAGCAAGTCCTTGGGCAGTTCACAGCCAGCGCGCTTGCAGCCAATGACATTCTTGGTGGTGTATTCTACACTCTGCCAAGCGTTGTCGCTGTCGCTGGTGTCTAGTGAGCTAATTTCCCAGCCAACATAAGTTAAACACGTTTAACCACTTCCAGTTCTCCTATTTCGCTCTTTGTGGCAGCTCTAACTTTATTTCTCTGGCGTCCTGTCATGGAAGAAATGGCTTCTGCTCTTCCGATTAGTGGGGCTTCTTATACCTACCTGTGTGTTGTCTGTGCTTCTGAACAAAAAATCATTTCGTGACAAAATCATTGCCAGACTTAACGTATCAACAAAATCTGTGGCTCTTCTCGGGGCAGCGCTCCTGCTTCTCGATTTCTCAGCCACAGCAGTAGTTTCGGCTGCGACTGCGGCATCATATCTTGCAGGCGAAGTCTCGCTACCATTCCCAGTCTATGTTGGCGCTGGCCTTGTTTTTGTGCTGTTCACTTTCGTCAGCCTTTCAGGCTTGCGAGAAAGTTCCCGCGTAGCAACTGGTGTACTGGTGATGCACGTGAGTTCTGCTATTTCTTACTTTTTTCCTACTTCTAATATTATGGTGGGAGCAAGGCTGCGGTGATGCTCATGCTTACTGTGGCTTCTGTCATTGCTTGGGGACGAGGCGGGACAGCTCAGCTAAGTTCCAACTGGTCTTTGGGGCACGTTGGATTGTCTCCAGCAGCTATAGCCCGACAGGTGTTCAATGGCGTATGCATAGGGATGCTTGGACTGACTGGATTTGAATGTGGGTTTTCTACCTGCAACCTACAGTCTTGCAGCGCATGTAATACCATATAGGCGCACCCGCATATACAGCAAAGATGAAGCAGAACTGTTATCCCAAGGTTCTGCGCAACTTGCATTTATCTGCGCTTGTCCTAAATAGCGGGATGATGCTCCTTGTTGTGGCATTATTGCCCCTCGACGTGGTCGGAAGTGGCAACAATATCCTCAGTTTGCTGGCTCAAAGGGTGCGTACGCTCGCCATTTTCGATGACTATGCAAGACGCTGAGGTACATGACCAGGTTGCTGGACGGTGGTTACGAATAATAGTCGTAGTGGACGCCGTTGTTGTGCTTTGTGCGGGTGTGCTCACAGGTTCGTGAATCAGACTTATGCGTCGTATTACATACTCATGTCGTATCTTAAGGAATCTTGAGCGCCTGTGAGCTATTTGTTAAGCTGTCATGTGATCGCGTCATTCCTCGCGTATTTCTTGCTACGATGCCGGTAACAGGCGCTCCTTATGTCACAGTCTTTTCATTCATTGCATTCAGTGCATTAATATATGCAAGCACGGGCGCCGACCTGATTGTGGTATCCCAGATGTGTGTCTCATATTCAGCAGTATCGGTGGTTTCTGATGTTTAACAGGTTTACGATGGTGTGGTTGGCCGTCATGGCGCTCTTCCCCATCTCTCTCATACTCCTCCGTTTCTCACGACCTCGACTTCCTCGTGCATCGCAATGCTCACTGTTTGTTGTTGCTGGTGCTATTGGTGTCACTGTAACTGTAGTTGGAGGCAACGTGGCCATCGATCCTACTATAGCAGGGTAAGGCACCTACCTCTCGTTGCGATATTTCGCTAAGCTACTGCTTTAGATGGTTTGCTCTGTACCTTACGATTCTTCTCATCTTGTTCTACCTGTCGCAGAATAAGGTAACTATGCTGCGGTGGATATACTGGGCGTATGACCAGCTTCCCTGGCTGCATAGACTGCGGCTTACTAAAGGGTGGGGTGACGGTCTGATCCGGTGTATGAGAAGCCTGCGTAGGCAGGAGGTTTGTTTGCTAGTTAAAACCGATGAGGTACGTGCATCGAAGTTGAGGTTGAATTTTACTAAAATAAGTACTGAAGATTAACAATTTGTTCAACATGATTCTTTACGTCCGGCATAATGAAGAAACGTCATGTCTGAAGATAGTGCATTTTCATAGCGGGGATATCCCTTCCGAGATGGAGGCCAATGCGAAAAGCAAGCCTATATTGATACCTTTCTGTTCGCGATACTGACAGTGTGGTTTCTTAGTTCTTGACGAAGCCTTTCCTGAAATCACTGTAGACCTGGTGCGCAAAAGAAAATATTTCCAAGTTCTTAATGTTTAACTTCCTGCAGATGCTTGTTAAGGGTCGATTTGATCCAAAAAATCTGGCCGCCCTAGCACACCATTTGAAGATTCCGCGGTCTCTCATGTTCATGAGCAGCCCAGGCCCGAACTTCCAGTACCCTGTGGCGGAGCTTGGAACGCGCATCATTTCGATCTAAACATCACTTGCATTGCATTGACGATGCTACAGTAGGGCGCCGTTCTTTGATATAGAGATGAACTATTCATGATTCTGTAGAGCGTTATTGCATTCTTGACTGCTCGTTAAGTACACACCAATTTCATTTACGCTTCTCCTGGGCTCCTTGCTTCCTCATCTCGAACGTCGCAATTGTTAATAGGATCGCTGATACCTGTATGTAGAACATCTCTCTTTTACTGCTACCACCCTCGAATGTATACTTAACAGTCCTCGGAACGCCGTGGTTCGGTATTACGGTGATAGGGTCATAAATCACTGGCATCACAAAATTGAGCTCGATAGGAGGACTCCGAGGAAGTAGAAGTGAGATTGGCAGCGATGGGTCTGTATCAATACACGGATCTGGGTATCGCACCGTAGTTACGGTAGTGTTGTGGGCAGAACTCCACAAAATTTGGCTGGCAGAACGTGGCAGAATTCTGAAGTTAGAAACTAGGGTTGGCAGAGAACTCCGCCTAGTGCCATAGAGTGCCATCCCTAATCAACAATAACTCCGAGTGGCTCGACTCTCGACAAAGTTGCCGATATCTCTGGCCCCTACTTCTGTAAATGCAAGCGCTGGCAATGGTCACTTCGGCAACTCCCAGCCTGGTGCCAAAACCTGATGTCGCGATAATAATCTGCCTAGACATATCATCCGCCACTGCAAGGTACTCCCGAGCTTCGCTGACAAGCCGGGTCATTTATTATGAACGAGACAGGTGATGAAGGTGATCGAGTTTTCTCTCACACACTTGCTTCGTCCAGTTCTCGCCCGGGATCTGGATGCCAATTTTGCATGGGTGCCTCCACTTGCAGCAGAACCACAAGATATAGAAGACCTCCTTGCAGGCTCCAAGACCATATCAGCTGATGAAATCGCCTAAACGTTTGTTGCTCTCGAAGCACAGGAGAAACTGAAAGAATCTGGGAGTATTGACGACGCGGAGGTCCTTGGAGGAAAGGCATTTGATTTTGCCAATTGGAGCAGGTTGACCAGGAATAGTACCCCAAGTCGTGGGTCATGACGGCGAAGATGATGGATGGAACGAGGTGTCGTTGATGATAGGAAAATCGGTTGTGGCAAAACTGACCTCGAGTAGTTCTGCCCACAACACTAAACTGTTGCACCGCGCTAGGATTGTTCGATGCAATATAACGAACACAGCTTAAAGGGTAGCATCGGGAGGATATGTTAGAGGGGCTCATGGCGGGAGAGAGGGAAGCCGACATTCGCAATCCATCATTGTACCGCCGGCGATATCATCTTCGAATTGACACCCTTTGGAAAATGTCAACAGTCCTTTATTGTAATGGGACAGACGCGGCGGGTCTATCGTGAAATACCTTGAGAGCTGCTCTGCAAGGGGGAAAAAAACGCCGGATTTCCTCAGTGGTATTGCGACTGCGCTTCTCGAGAAGTACATGCCTCTTGGTAGCGAGAGCCTCTATCATGATGTAAATCATCAGGCAGCTAACAGGTCTTCAATGACAGCGACTTCGGGAGTTGTAGACAAACGTCTATTGCATAGTCATCGAGAAGTTCTGTCATGAAGCAGTGAATGCGAAAGATGTCACCGCAAACTTTGTACGTAGTGGTGACCGAGCCATCTTGTTTTTCATGAACTGTCTCCTCGAATATGCTGCTGTTCCTGAGACGATGTCGCGCTTAAGCGTAATGGACGAGAGGTAGGTCGGGGACGTCCGAGTCGTTGTCGTGACGTATTTGGCTTTGACCAAGCCAGCCACTGACTCGGACGCTCAGCGGAGTCAGCGCTCAGCGCTCAGGCTGCAAACACATACTACAGAGCAACTTAACTTTCATAACAGGGATGTCGTTCGTGGCTGGCTCACTCGCTGGTGCACTTGTAATGGGTGGCGTAAGTATCATCGCCGAAAGCAGGATTCGTCTAATTGTTTGAATCACTTTAGATTTACCATGGGTTTTCGAACTTGATGCAAACCAGGTGAGCAACCATCCGTTTGCAAGAACTCAAGACAAACCGGCTCATCATTCATCTTGCAGGACTGCCCAGCACCGTGCCGAGTTCGTCCATACCCCTCCTCCTCACCTCTATAACGCCAACTGAACATGTTCTACAGTATTCATATACTCTCGGAGCGTATCGCTAACGCCTCGACCACAATTCCCTCCCCTCCGCCTGCGTCCACGCGCATAGCGCATCATCCGCTTACATCGCTCATTCAATCCAAGTGGAACGATGAGGTCGCTGGTTTATTCGGATCCGCCTGGCGGTGGGAGCAGCGTGCAGTAGAGATGGGGAAGAAAGTTCTGTATGGCGACTCATAATACCAACTGCCATCAGGCTAGGCATTGTTACACTAATCGAAGGATTGATGTTGTCGGTCGCCCCTTCTAAGAATTGACGCCAACAATCTGCTATGCACCACAAACTACATAACAGCAACGCCCTGCACTCCATTACATTGCATCCTTATCACACTTGTTTCCTTACAAACGTACACATTTCGGTTTTATTGGAATCTACGTAAATTATCATCTTCCATAACCTTGGTAATATTGTTGAGTATTATGGCCTTGTGAAGGTGGCGGGGGCGGAGGCACAGTCTGGTACTGTGAACCCTGCCGGGTCGGCTGTGTCTGTGGGGGATATTGCCCCCACGAAGATGGTTGCGGCGGAACTTGTTGGCCGTATGTCTGTGGATTTGCAGCGTACTGCGGTCGCGACGGAGGTGGCGGTGGCAAGGAAAAGGAAGACTGCCTTTGTGGCGAAGCAGAATACGTTTGCTGCTGTGGAACTGGCGGGGGGGCACGTGGTGCAGAAAACTGAGACCCGAATGCCCCCAGGCTTGCATATGGGTCGGGTGGCGGGTTTGGCGATACTGGGTTTGTATATGCTGGGCGTGCGGGTTGTGGAGGCGGAGGTGGTGGGAGATTCGAATATGCCCTGGTTGACTGAGGTGGTGGAGGCGGGAAAACGGAGTATGACGCCTGTGGTGGTGGAGGCGGGGGGGATGCTGGATTCTTACTTCCTTGCAGATTCATAGACGCGAAGGATGAGTCCAGAGATGGGGGAGAACGTGGTGGTGGTGGCAAGGGAGGTTTCTCGGCAGGCGTTGGTGGTACCGCAAGCCGCTGCTGGAGGTCCGCTTGCCCAACAAGTCTGTCGCGTTCCGAACGACGGTCAGTGATAAAAGACTTGACACTAAGAGTGAGTGTAGCACTCAGGTCAGTGAGTTGTTGGTAGAACTGCAGTCCTTTCCTGAACCGGATTTCAGCAATGATGAAACGGGGAAAAATTTACACATACGTCAACCCATCCCTGACCTCCATATATCCGTCTCTCGCATTCGAGAACCTGCGTACGGTGTCCTTCTTCCGCCGCTCGCGTTCATCCCACTTCTTTGCACCGGGTCCACGCCCAGCAAGGTCTCGTAAGCTTTTCCATAGCCCCTGGATTTCCTGCAATACGGCTTGCTGATTGTGCACAGTGGCTCCAAGACGCTGTTGGTAAGTCCGGAACTTCTCAAGTTCTGCAGCGAACAGAGATTGTTCAGCGCCAGGGTTACGGCGGTTCAAAAGCAGCAGGTGCGAGACGTCGTCAGCCTGAATCTATGTGGCAATGATATTAGTTAAATGCAAATCATATTATCACGCATGTTACCTTGTCTTTCAGCTCTTTGAGTACTTCTCCTCGCTCGTAAGCAACTTTCTTCAACCGTCCCAGGCGCTCATCAATTTCGGTAGTATACTGTCTGATTCTGGCTTGTTCTTTTTCATCGTGCGCCTCGGTACCGATGTCGAGATCAAGCAGGCTTTCCGAAGGGGCATCACGCTGGGCACTAGCACGGAAGACATCCTCGACGTCAGGCGAGAGCAGTAGTCGAATATCAGATTTGACTGATTCCCAGAGTGTCGACACTTGTTGGTCAGACGCGGCAGCCGCGTCTAAGGCGCCTGTATGAGACTTTAAGTCTTCCCGGATTGACTTCGTATGAGACGCAGATGGCTCCTGTGTCCACAGGTGGTCGTATTTGACCCGCATCGTCTCGCACTCTCTGGATTCAACTTCCAGGTCCCGAATAATACCGTCCAGTTCTGCTTTGACAGCCCCCTTGAGACGAGCCATCTGTTGCAAGAGTGTTTCGATACCCTCCCTGTCCTCCATGACGTTGATATCCTCTCTCCAACGGCGTACATCCAGGGGGATCTCTTCCTCCCCGCCCAAGCTACCCTCAGCCATTGCCTTAAACCTCGCGAGTCCCCCCTGCACTCCCATCGCTTCCAGTGCGCTGCGCGCCTCGACGTCTGCGCTTTCTGCGTTCTCGACCTCTTTGCGCACCAACTTCGCCTTCTCCTCCGAGTACACGCTAGCGCTCTCGTGCACGCTCAGCGGGATCAACTTAACGAAGATATCCGTGCCTATCACGTTCTGGACGTCTGGGGCACGATACACCTCTTGAATTGAAATAGGCGTGGCGACAACCGCCTTTTCGATGGCAGGCAGCGCGTCGGCAGATGGAAGGACAGCATTGTAGATGAGATCATTATCGCGCTGCGCTTCTGTCTTGCGGTCTGTGCTTAGTTGAAGTTGCACCTTTGTGCGTTCGGAGATGGAAGGCCCGGCATCTGCGGGAAGCGTAGGTGATACGTGGGCGAATAAAGCAGAGAATGATGCGGCAGCTCGATTGGCTTCTTTTGCTAGAGATTCAGCGAGGGTGAATCGTACGAGGGCATCGCCGTGGACCCCAGCTTTATTGTCAACTTGACCGCGATAGTATTGTGAGATAGAACCAAAGTGTTTGGATTTTATCTGCGCAATATGTCGATGCTAATCTCGTGTTTCAGAATATGAACATACCTGGATAAGAGTGACCCAGTTGCGATCGAATATGCCCTTGCCCATGAAATCTTTTACCTCCTCGCTCAGGGAGGTGTACATGAATGCAGACTGGGAAGCAATCTTGGCCACCAAAGCAGGCGCCTTCTTCTCGTCGATACACTTTTCTAAAAATACTTCTGTAGCCTGCGCCATGATGACTCCCACCAGAAACTTGATCACCTCCCGGCTGAGGTCAGTCGAGGGGGCATGCAAGAAGTTCTCATTAATATAGGTGAGCATGCCTGCACATGTTCTGAAGTAGTAGAAGGCGAGTTTGAGCCCCTCAGGATCGGACCTGTTCTGGGAGGCAGCAATGGCGGAATGCGTAGCAGCGATCTGAAACAGAACGGAGGCCTTCTCGTACGCAATAGCTGTCTGCGTAGTCAGCTTGGTCGTGAAAGCGTCATGCCATGGGAAGTTGACGCGGATCTCTGGGAAGCGCATCTCGAGGATCTCGAGTTGCCCAAAGTACTTGTAGAGCAGATCGCGACCTGGGAAGCGGGGTAGTGAGCACCCTGAGATCGTGATTGCTTGAGTGACGAACCTGTCATATCGCTTCCTGCGCCTTTGACAGCGTCTTGCCTGCAGCGTTGCAGCGCTTGGCACTCCTGTGCATAATTGTCTGGGCTCTCGCCGAAGGACTTGGCAATAAGATTGCGTATGGGACTTGTCCAATCGACATCCTCTGTCGTCTTCTTGGGGATCGCTATCATGGGTGACTGGTGCGCCATGTTTGAACACTTTACCTCGGAGTTGCCTAGATGTGTACTCAGTGCCTGCTGTAGACCACGGCTGTGTTCCAGTAGGCTATGATTCCATGAAACTGCGCTCGCGGGAACCGGAAGATGTGTCCGATTCCGTGCAAGTTGACCCCCACGAGAGGGGTTTATTCTTTGCCGTGTCCGTCCGTGGCAAGCTGGGCTCAGATCTCAGACCCGTCAATCTCATACCAGAGCCATGTCATCTGAAAAAGCGTCATCGAGCGAGAACATTGTTAGCCTAAAGGTGAGTTTTTTAGTCAAACGCAATGTTCAAAGCTAACCGTCTTTCAAGTATGACAGGTGTCGTATGTACTTTCATTCTCTGAGTTGCAAGTCGACTGACTATGTCCGCAAGTGGCCGATTTCTTGGTGAAGGCGTGAGTCTTGGCTTGCATTATTAGCTGATATGAATATCTGAGCATTGTGCAGTGGTGTAGGCTTCAGCGTAGGAGTTGTTGCATCCGTCATTCTTTTCCGAAGTCCGTGTCTTGCCTTATTTTCTCCACGCATTCTAACCAACCCGGCATGTTACAGGACGAACATGGCCTATTGCCCTTTCAACGGGCTTTGGTATGGGTGCAGCATACGCAGACTGTGATCGCTCATTCAACCCCGCACGCGTTTCCGGAACACGCATAATATCTCAGACAGACGAGAGCAAATGATGTCCCTCGACGTATCACTAGGTAGTATCGCGGATGGCGCTGGACAGAGGCACCATCGCGAGCCTCGAGGACCTAGCATTGTTTTACATAGAGCGCCTTCCCACTTCCACCTTCCGCCTTCCATAGATCACAACGCAAATGTTTATTCTCCTTTTGACCAGTGTTCACTCCCGGCATTGGAGCTTTCGGGTAGTAATTCATTGGTTGTAGAAAGGGGTTGTGGTGTCTCCCTAGGCAATGTTCTTTGAGGTTTTCCGAGCACAAGACGCTCGTAGAGCACGTCTGCAGGCAATTCAAGGTGAGCTGAGGGACCGAAATATGTGCAAGACGACAAACATGCTGTTGCTGCCATGATGGGAACTGTGACAATGATGGTGCGGAGCCTGCGAGCTTGAGGAGGTAGCTTCTGTGCCATTGCTAACTCAGACTGCAGCAGGGTACCACTTGAGTACTTAGTTGTGAAGCACCAGCTTGTCCAGGAGGAAACGTTAACTTTGTCATGCCACGAGGAGATCTCCGGGGTCCTCGTCGATTCGAACAGGGTATCAAGAGTCCCAGACCCGCCAACCCTCTGTCATCGACACCTCATTCGTTCTGCACTGAAATCTTTGCGTGAGGTACCATGGCTTATGTCGCTGTCGATGCGGACGATGTGAGTGGCACGGTTCTTTCAATGTTATGTCCAATAGGATGTCTAATTGTATCAATGGTTCTTAGCGACTAGAAGAAGGACCAGAGGGTCTCGAGTTCAAATGTGAGCACGTTTGCCTTCGCGTGCACAATCAAACATTGAACCCAAACAGCTTTCCTTGGAGCAGACGCGAGAGCAGACCAAAGAACACAGTCCGCAGCGTCAAACCTTGACCGAGGTACGTCGAAAACTCCGCCCTATCATCTCCCCTGACACGTACCCAATACAGGATATCTCACAGACCACACCACGCACAAAGGTCCATCTGGATTCTGGACAGTCGATTACTATCAGCCATATTTTGACGTTGATACAACAACCGTCTTGAAGCGATGCTACACGACACTCCTCCCTACTTCACCCTCGTACCTGTCGATTCTTAGCCCCAGTGCCGATCTATATGGCCCTTTCTGGATCCCAACCACGCTTATACTGGCGCTGTTCCTTTCTTCATCCCTTGCAGCAAGCATCGCGTCTTACCTTTCTGACCCAGGAGTTGCGTATGAATATGACTTTGGCCTACTAGGTCTTGCAGCAACAATCGTGTATATATACGCATTTGCAGTACCCATTCTTCTGTGGCTCGCACTACGCTACCTCGGCGTTGGCGAATGGGGCGTAGCGGAAGCGCTCGGGGTCTGGGGTTACTCATTATTCGTCTGGGTACCTGTTTCGGTAAGTACATGAACTTCACAACTTAGATGCACCTTTCATGAATATCCGCCGTTCTGTAGATACTATGCGTGGTGCCTATACCTATTTTGCGTTGGGTATTGGTGGGCGTTGCGTTCGGCTTATCAGGGTACTTTTTGGTGACGAACGTGTACCCAATATTGGCAATGGTATGGTCATGTTCCTCGTTTGATCTAGTTTCGTAGAGATTATTGATGACCTTCTTAGGCCGACGCGAAAGCCACTCGCTTACTAATAATCGTGGTCGGCGCGCTACATGCTGGGTTGGCGTTGACGTTCAAAGTGTTGTTCTTCAGCTACTACGCTATCCACGAAATCGGGCCTGGAGCCGATCCAATACGGATGTAGCTCTCAAATGCTCCTGCGCTGGTCGTTGATTAGTTTCGTTGTAATGCGCATTTTCTATTTTCACGTATATCTAACGGCGCGCGAAACGACAAAGAGCAGACCACAAGAGCAATGACAGTCATCATTCAATATCCAATATATTCAATGTCAACCCTGCCGCGTGCGCATCAGCTCAAGATTACGATGAATACATTGCAAACGCCGTCATTCTTGTCGTCGCACAGACGTGTGTAAGCACACGGGAGTATACGAGGGGAGTTTCGAAGTTCCGAGATACATAGTTAGGGGTTTGCAACTTCAAAGGGCAGGTAAAGTTTGATCTTACCCCAGACATTTTCCGTATTCTACGAGAATTTCGACGGCTTCACCTCAAGCTATGGTATTTTTTGGGTGATACCTGCTCACATGGACGCCGTCATGCTGCTCCCGCACTGATGTTCACGCAAATGCATTCAACACTATGATCTGTGCCTTCACAGCTTGTTCCCGAGGTATCCGAAGTTCATTGTCAGGCATGTATACAGATACAGACCGATGCTAGAAACACAACGTTAACACTAGTCACCCAATATAAGTACATGTAGAAAGCCATGAACGCATCGTAATGTAAAGTGGCGAGATTTAGTTTTAGCATGAGGGCAGACATCTGGTTGGATATTTTCAAACAGGAGTAACACGACTGCGTGCTGCATCCTGTGCCACTTCCTCCCAATCCTTCTCGCGCACACCGAGTTCAACTGTCAGTACAGTTTTGTTGAAGTTTGTCATAGTCAGTCCGTAGGGTTGGCGGATGCGCGACTCCCAGCCTTCTGGGATCCGCTCATGAAGAACAATGCTGCGCAGGTCATCCACACGACCCCCGAAGATTGTGAGTAGTGTCGAGGAACTGATATAAACGTTCAGAGTGTGCTTGAAAACGGATGACGTATGAACATACTTGGAGCTACCAAACACCTTGTGGAAGAAGCTGAGCGAGAACTCGCTGTTTGTTGCACGCGCCACTGCACGACGCTTGCCAAGAATCCTGGAGAGATCTTTGGTGGTAAGGATATCGTTGCCTTTCTCGTCCTTGCCAGTAGCTGACTCAAGCAACTCCTCGATGAAAGGTATATGCTTCGCCGATTGGTCTGGTTCAAGGGCAGTGTCAAGGCCTGCAAACAAATTGTTCGACATGTAAGAATCAGACAAGTGTGGTAAATCACTCACGGAAGAGAGATGCGTCATGTTCAATACCATTGTGCAGATCGAGGTCTGCCAAATTAAAGGTGTCCATGTTGTAATTTCTCTTCAGCATGCGAGCGGCATAATGTGGCACGAAAGAGCAGAAGGAAGGACCGAAGTTGTAAGTTGCCCGGATGTGGTGGTTAAGCTCGACAAATGAGATGTCGCGGCCGCTGCGCGGGAGGATGCCTGCATGTCAACGCCAGCGCGGTATATCACGTAAATAATGGTATGGTTTGCAGGATCCAAGACTAACCGTGATTGGCCATCGCGTTGAGTGCGGGGCATGAGCAGCGGGAGTCACCCTCCTGAGGAGGCCTAAACTCGGGCCAGTGCCCTCCATAGCCTGGGTGGCCCTCGGGCGTGACGTGTCCGATGCGGCGCTTCCTCCTTACGAGATTGAGCAATGTGAGGAGCACATCCCAAGGCAAGATCCCACAATCGAAGAAAAAGTTGGACACGCTGGAGAAAAAACCCATTTTGTTCCACGTGCGTCAAGGACACAGATAAGGTCGGAGAAGGGAATTGATACTTAGCGTCTTTGCGAGCACGCCCAAGCATGATAACCTTTAATATATAGCGTTCGGTTACGTATGCCTCGGGGACTGTGATGCACCTTGTACCGATTAATCGTGGAGTGTAATATGAACACAGTCATATGCATTCGGTTCGAAGGTTACCGATAGGGAGCCTCGAGGCACTTTGAGGCTCGTTCCATTTAATGGAAGAAAATTCATTGACAAGCTCCTGATACTAGGCCTGATATATCAACTGCCGCCCGTCCGGTAGTTGATCAGGAGGCTTACCGTGTTCTCAAGAAGAGATCATGTGAGTCCGAGTCCCTTGCCTTTTACACAGCCAATGGTGCTTATAGCCATTCCGATTTCAATTAACTTCTGCGAACCGAGGAAGCCTGAGAAGTACCAATAAAACATCCGAGTCATTCCCGGGCGACAGAAGATTGACAATGATCCATGCGACAGAGCAACATCCGAACTGCCCCCCGGCCGGTCAAAGGCGTCTCCACCTTGTCCTTGTCCTTCGTGTTGACAGTGTGCCACAGTGTGCACAGCATACTTGGGTTCTTCCCGAAAGTTTGCTCGAAGTAACGTAATTTTTGGGAACCGAGTTTGTCACTAGCTATATAGTAAGTGCTCTTCCATAGGAATACTGCTGCACTAAGTACTGGGTTTGGCTCGTAAGTGTCAATTGAATTCTGACTTCTAGTGCTCAATTGCAACGTTGCGTGACTTGCGTCCAACGTCACAATGAATCATGCTCGGGGACTCGGGGTTCTGCTATCTAATACAATACTCGCCCGGGCCGTACTAGTAGTACTATTATTGTCTTTAACACTTCGGCCCATCGGACAAAGCCGGCTGGGTGCAGGACAAGGCGGGGTGCTCGTCGCTGTCGACAGCGAACATGAGCTTGTTCATACACTTGTTCCCCAGCAGGTCAATTTCACCGATCTTCCTGGCGACGAAGCTACACAGGCCGGTGGACTCGATACTTTGCGATGCAACAACTGGGTGCAATGTACCTTGTTTGTCACGGCAAGCAAGACCGCGAGCAGCCTTACAACTCACGTTTCTCTATGATACACAAACCTCTCACGCTGCTTGATGCCATGGAGAATGATGCTCCCAAAGCTGAATTTGCATTCCTGTCTGCATGTCATACAGCTGTTGGCGATGAGGAAACGCCTGACGAAGTCATCTGTCTCGCAGCTGGTTTGCAGTTTTCTTCAACGTTCAAGAGCGCCATTGGCACTCTGGGTGGTCGACGACGCTGTTGCAAAATACTCTGAAGTTTTTTACGAGAAGATGTTCAATGTTTTGAAGGAGAGTGCTATGGACTGTACGAAGGCGGCCTCGGCACTCAACCATGCTGCGTACTCCGCTCGAGTCGAGAATTGTTTTCATTCATATCGGTGTGTAATTCGTGTCGTGTCGGTTTGTGGTACGGCTTTACTATTGATAATGGATCATCTTGATTATTGATTATTCGCTGTACTTGCCTTAGGAATCGCCCTGATACCGTTGCTTTTGGTGTCTCAATCACAGATAACCACTGTGTCAAATGGTCAACCTTGTCAGTAAGTACCTATGTAGTATGCACATGTGGATATCTTTGTTTCTCTCATTTGAAAAGTCGTATCGCAGGACCAGCTCTGGCACTCGTGATATCATTTAAACTGACTAATTTGACAGGACCTCTAATAAAGCTATGCTTTCCCCACCAAAACTTGTTGATCGTGATTATGACCAAGACCGCCCACAGCAACAATCGCGTAGTTCATGTTGAGGTCGTTTACTGGGTATGCCGTTGGTAGGACGAATAAAACGCAGATGAAAACGCAGAACTACACAGATAATCAACGGCTATGCACGACAAACACCGAATGTACGTACTACGCACCGAGAAACTTGCGAAAGCCAATCACTTTCAGAAATAAGTTGTTCGGCCATTGCCGGCCAGTGGTACAAGTTGCCAACCACGAGGTGTCATGGATCAAATGATCAATGCATCTCCCAGGACAATCATCAACTCGAAAGCAAAGTACAGGTGACCTGATATCGGCTCTGGTACAGGCTATCGCGTATCAAGGTCTAAAATGTGTTTATTGGCATGATGGACTTAGAATGTCGACAGTTTTTTAATATTTCACTGGCGATTGCAGACACTTATCTTTGAGACTTTGACCGTCTCCCCGCATGAACCTGATTCTTACCTTGCCTCTACTGGAATCTACAGCATGACTCGCAGGGCTTCTAGTTGCGCTTTGCCTGATCTTTACGAGGCTTCAATTGCAGAACTTCAAGATGGCCTAATTGAAGGACACTTCAGTAGTGTTCAGCTTGTGAAGGTGAGTTGCTGCTTCAGCGCATATCTCATACAGCCCTTACTCGAGCGATCGCAGGCCTACCTGAGCAGAATTGAAGAAGTTAATTTGAAAGGCCCTGAATTACATGCAGTTATCGAGACCAATCCGATAGCCTTATCACAAGCTGCAGCTCTTGATAACGAACGGAAAGACAAAGGCGGCCGTGGGCCATTGCACGGAATACCGTTATTGTTGAAAGATAACATTGCTACGCTGCACGAAGAAGGTGAAATTTGCTGCGATATGTGTACATGCAATACCAATAAATTGATATCTGGATAAGGCATGAATACAACTGCAGGTACATTCTGTCCTACTAGCTGCTCTCTTGCACATCACAATTTCTGACTCTATCCTAGGTTCCTACGCACTGCTTGGTTCTGTTGTTCCTCGAGATGCATGTGTTGCAGCAAAATTACGCGAAGCTGGAGCTATATTCATAGGCAAAGCGAACCTCTCCGAGTGGTCTGGTATGAGGGGCAAGTGGGGTGAACTTAAAGGACAAGTTCCCAACGCCTTGTCGGAGCGTGGAGGACAAACTCTTTCCCCCTACTACCCAAATGCACATCCATCTGGTTCGAGTTCCGGAAGTGGCGTTGCGACGGCCGTTGGTCTAGCAGCGGGGTCCCTTGGTTCAGAAACCCATGGCTCTATTGTCTCTCCAAGTAGCAGGAACAATGTTGTTGGGATCAAGCCCACTATAGGGCTGGTATCTCGCTCAGGCGGTAAGGTTTCCTGCGATACTTAATGGTTCTCTATCTGATGATGAACACTAGTAATACCTATCTCATCCCATCAAGATACTGCTGGTCCGATGTGTCGCTCTGTCACTGATGCTGCCCTGTTGTTAAACTTCATCGCTGGGCCTGATCCTCGAGATGAAGTTACTTTACATCAGCCCGGACTAGTCCCAGACTATATGAGAGCGCTCGACAAGAACGCCCTTAAAGGCGCCCGTCTTGGGGTGCCTCGTTCCTTCATTCGCAATATCAAGACAATCGAGGAGACGTTCAACTTATCTCTTGACGTCTTCCGAGCTTTGGGTGCCGAAATTGTTGACCCCGCAGATTTCCCAGATACAGAAGAACTACTGAACTCGAAAGCGGAGAAGCGGGTACTGGACGTGGACTTCAAAGTCTGTCTTAACAGATACTTATCGGAACTTGTCGACGTTCCGACAGGCGTCAAGACTCTCGCTGCTCTGATAGAATTCAACGAGGGACGCGCGGAACTAAATCTTCCACCACCATTCTACAAAGACCAATCGCAGTACGTCAGCTCAAATCTTATCCCCGATGTGCTTTGACACAACATATCTAGATTCATCCAATCGGAAGCCGCACAAGTCGATGACGCCTACCTCGCAGCACTAGCTGAAGATTTCGATTTGGGACGCACAAGGGGAATTGACGCCACTTTGACCCAGTTCGATCTCGATGCCATAATTCTACCGACCGACGCACTGGCGTGGAAACCCGCAGCGATTGCAGGATATCCGTTGATTTCAGGCTAGTACTTCATACTGCGATATTAACGCTGCTTAATGCTATCCAATATTTAGTGCCCCTCGGCTTTCAGCCAGACGACACTGAAGTGCTGCCCGGTGCACCATCCTCACTTCACACGCAAGCCCCAGGACTTCCTTTTGGAATTGCTTTTATGGGAACTGCATATAGCGAGTTTAAGCTCATCGGTTATGCGTATGCGTTTGAGCAGGCTACCCACGCGAGACTTCAGCGAAGGGCCTTTGACGATGCGATTCCTAGAACCCAATTAACAGATGTCATACCCCAGTGAAGGTGGCTTTCATTGTACACTGTCATACACATCAAATAAGCGAGTTACTTTGCATGCATGTTTATTACCCGGAGTGTATGCGATCATCGCAATGACGGGCAAGGTCAACCAGCTGCCGAAGTCCATCGAGGAATCCCTCCATCAAGATTCGTGGCTATTTTGATGACCTTGCCTTAGCGAGACCAACTCGTCCCTAAGCAAGTATACCCCTCGATCTATCCTTGCAACACACGATGACCACATACGCCAGAAAAATGTTGGTATGAAGATCTTGCACATGTAGATGGCAATTTGTACAAAAAAACCATTCGAACTTTTGTTGGTATATGCTCGAATGTTAGATCGACATGCGGTGTTGATGGTGCTTTCTCGAGGACTAACAAAAGCAGCTAAGCACTGGTTCGAAATGCAATATGAAGTGAGTGCTTTCACTGATTTCCCATAATGATAGTCTCCCAGGGTATACTTGTGGCCGTGGACCAGAGATATCTATATATGTGGGACTCGGAAATTGGCCCTCGATATTAAATCTTGCTTTTGTATTGGCACTTATCTGGGATGAAGAGCTTTCAGCATCTCTCCGCTCTGCCAACTCTTGATTCCCTGGGCGCCACCAAAGCCATCGCCGAGGCAGCTTCTCCTATAGACGAGGCCAACAAGTGGTTCTATGCCTTTGTCGAGGCTGTTCGCACGAGCGATATAGCTTCAATTGTCGACCTCTTCCACGAAACCGGTTCCTGGAGAGATGTCGTTGCCCTTACTTGGAGTCTTCGCACACTAGGAGGCAAACATGATATCAAACGCCTTCTTGACGCACGACTCGAGGCGACTGGCCTCACATCTCTCCATTTGAGCGAGGGGTCACGTAAAACGCCTGTTCATGTCGCGCCACTGCCAGACCTGGCGTTTATTCGTTTTTGCTTCACCTTCGAGACACTTCATGGGAAAGGTAGCGGCATTTGCCATCTAATCCCCAGCGGCCCGAGCCCCGAAGTGACCTGGAAAGCACATGCTCTGTTAACACATCTTGATACGCTGAAAGTATTTCCGGTTCAGGTACCTATTCAAATGTATTGCCCCCTGTATGCATGCCTGTGGGTTGACATCCTTTCAAGGCTGGCATCTTCCGCAGTCACACGATTTTCAACGGAATTTGGGAAGAGAAACGAAGACGTGAGTTAGAGTTTCCCGACGGTGATCCGGAGGTGCTTGTCGTTGGAGCTGGCCAATGCGGCTTGCAAGTCGCTGCACATTTGAAGTACATGGGTGTGTCTACCTTGGTGATCGAACGTAACGCGCGGGTGGGAGACAGCGTATGTTTTTTTTTTTTTTCATTCTCGATATCATTTAACCTAATGCGTCCCTTTCAGTGGAGAACTCGATACAAATCATTGTTCCTGCACAATTCAATCCGTAAGTCCTTCGTTAGATTTGAGTCCATTTACGTTCACACTCGGGTACAGATTTTAATCAGACGTCTTATCTGAGGCAATATTCTGAGTCTTTCGCTAACTCATTCTTGCTGATTTTTAGCACAGATTCCCCTCCACTTGGCCATATTTCAGCCCTGCACCTAAAGTGAGTCTCTGAGCGAGCTTTATCAAACTTCACCCAAATTCCATTCTCAATTCAGCTTGGCGACTGGTTTGAAGCCTACGCTAATTTCTTGGACCTAAACGTCTGGACATCATCTAGTGTTGTGGAAACAGTCTGGGATGACACCGCAAAATATTGGAATGTGCTCATCGATCGTGGAGACATGCCACATCGCTTGAAGGTCAAGCACATTGTCCTTGCGCCTGGCCACGGTGGCAGCATCCCTCTATCCCCAGATTTTGGTGGCAAGGTAGCGATACTTTATTTCTATTGAAAAATTTTCCACTGCCGAACCAAACATCATGCAGAACTTCTATCGCGGTAGGGTGCTTCATTCGTCAGAATACAAGGCAGGCTCTGGCTATGTTGGCTCAAAGGTTGTTGTTGTAGGGGCATGCAACTCAGGTAGGATTTTGATGACATCGGAGACGCCGTATAAATAATAATTCCATATGATGACCCTGTTTTCAGCGCATGATATCGCGCTGGATCTATTTAACCATGGTGTCGACGTGACTATGTAAGATTTGGCGAAATTTCGGTATTTCCTCACCTTCACCGCAAGCAGTATACAAAGATCTTCCACATTTGTTATATCACATCAGGCCCTGGCAGCTGGACATGCAGGTAGCCAACTATTACATTCTCAACTAATCGCGATTATTCACTGCGAGATTAGTCACATACAATGACGACTTCCCGACCGAGCTTGCTGATCTTCTCGGGTCCGCATTGCCTTGGTCAACGCAAAAATTGATCACCCAACGCAATATTCTTCGGGTAGCCGGAGCAATCGATAGGTGAGTCATATTTCGTCCTTTGGAAGAAAGATCGCGTGCTTCCACGTAATGAAGGGATTTACTCGAGGGGCTCAAACGTGTTGGATTCCAGACGAACCTGGGCCCTGAGGGAGCCGGTCTCAGTGCCTTGGTTTATGAACGCGGGGGAGGTTTCTATATCAGTACGTTCTCGTGCACCTAAAGCGGCAGGAAAAATTTGAATATTTCCCCGCAGACACTGGTGCAAGTGATAGAATCATAGATGGTAGCATCAAGCTAAAGAGTGGCTGTTCGGTTGGGCACTTCACCACACATGGCCTAGCATTGGATGATGGGACGGAGCTACAAGCGGATGTAGTCATTTTTGCCACGGGGTATGTGCGCCGTTCTACCGCAGAGGCGGAGGTTCTTGAGCGTAATTTGCAGCTTTGGCAACCTGCATGATAGCGTGAGGTTGGTGTGTGGCGAGGAAGTTGCGCAAAAGGTCGGGCCCTTATTTGGGTTGGACAATGAAGGTGAAGTGCGTGGTGTCTGGAAGGATAGCGGACACGAGGGTCTTTGGATTGCGGCCGGTGCGCGACCTCATTAATAACAAATCGATCTAGGCATGCTAACGGACGCCAGGAAACCTATCACGAGCACGCATTCACAGCATGCACCTAGCCTTACGTGAGACACACTCTGAGCATTATATGATTTCTCGCTCACGATCTAACAGAGATTAAAGCGAGTTTGAGGGGCTTGTTCAGGCGCGAAGAACTCACATTTTAGGTTAAGTTCGTGGGATAATCATCGGGGGCAAGCGCAATTGGGGGGAGGGCAACACCTGGATCCCCCGAACCCTATGATACTTTCACATCCCAAGTTAACATTGCTCCACGTCGTGTGTTGCACCTGGCATCTGCTCGCGATTCATCGCGTCCATTCCGCAGTCAACCGTATTGGACACGAATTAGGTCGCGGACTAGTCTCGATGTTCTAATTTCCTATTTAGACACTACTACTAATTCTCATGACGGTTGCGGACTTGAAGGAGACTAGACGACGTCAGGGAACCAGGGATTCTCGTGACCTATAAACGTGTCGCGGCGGCAACATCCATGATAAGGGCTGATAAGACAGCGTACCTACGCACATAATGTGACAGAACGAGCCTTAACGTGTTCTTAAAATTCATTTCCTACAGGCGTACGCGCGCGTTGAGGTCATGGTGTCGATCGGAAAGGTGGGAGCGAACAAGATGCCGTGGGAATGAAAAAAAATTATATATATATATCCGAAATGAATTACGTCAAAAAAGTAAATTGCGAAATATTATTATAAGAAACCCAAGTGTGCGATTTCCATGTTGGATATCAATTTGAGCTGTGCTCGTTCCTGTTAGCCAGCCAGTGCCTCGTCCAGGTCGCCCATTTCTTCTCTTTAAACTTCGTGGTCTCAATTTCCGTTCTTCTCCTTTAACAAACTAGGGT
The DNA here is from genome assembly GCF_016758775.1 of Suillus clintonianus. Taxonomy (NCBI): domain Eukaryota; kingdom Fungi; phylum Basidiomycota; class Agaricomycetes; order Boletales; family Suillaceae; genus Suillus; species Suillus clintonianus. The sequence continues at coordinate 79,767 of NW_024539268.1, read as the reverse complement.
CTACTCCCTCGACTTCGTCATGAGCGTCCTTGTACCCACCAAGTTTCCCAGCGTTGCTGCTGTCATGCTTGCCTGTGTTGCATCTCTGTTTTGCCTGCTTCTTGCACGCATATTGTACAGCTTTATGCGCTTCTGGTCTTGTTCTTCTTTATCAACAGCGTCTGACCAGAAGACGCCTGCTTGGTCGTCTTTGTTGTCGCTGCCCAACTTGTGGAGTCGGTCTTTGCAGCATGCTCTCCCAGCATCACTACCCTTTTCATTCACCATCCCGGAGAAACCCTCACCTGAGGTTGGTACAGGAGCCGGTGTAGGACTTTCACCTCAACGTCTCGAATCTCTCCCCGGTAACTGGCGGTTGTGTCGACGGCCATTCCAGCCATCACGTGAGCCAAGAATTTCCATCGATTTCTGTGTTGCAATGCTAACTTCTTACATTTTAGCACCGGCCGTGTACCAAAATCCCGCGCCTCTCTCCATGGCAAAGCTCATCATGTCACGCCACGTATGTAGTGCTTCATCGCCTCTTAGTTACGATCACTGACGCCTTGTGCACCACTCACAGACATTTCGCCGCCCAAATCCAAACCGTCCACGAAGATCTTCTACTGCATCCTCATCCCGTCCCCCACAGCCGACCTCTCAGCTGTTCCACTCCATAGCATAAACACCAATAATATTTCATTCCCGCGCCAAAATAACACCGCATTTCAGGGTGTGTGGATGGGCTACCCTGGCCGGATATAGCTTATACCTCACCCACGCTAATGACGAACAAATCACAACGGACTGGTCACTCATAGTCCACTGACATGAGCCCTGATGATATACCACGGAATCTTTGTGATTATTTATGATTGGACTTACGTAGCCCTCAAGGCAAAGAAGACGAAGACAGGGGGACGAAGGACTGACAAACGGCTTTTCGCTTCTATGTACACACTGGACGTGCTTTCGAACTTTTACTTTGCTTATATTTTTTTATACACTTTCGATCCTTTTACCTTTTACTATCATTTAGTCCTTGTTCCATGAACATACTGTTGACATCCATAGACGGCCCGCCGTTTGTCGAGGACTCGTAGCTCACATGCACATGCACATGCAAAACACAATCACATCTTCGCGTTTTCCGAGCCACGTTGAAGTGATGGTATCAGATGTCCTACGCCTTGAAATTTGAAAGCTTTTTTTTTACCTTCTGGTTCGTTGGCCTACCCTGGATCTGGGCAGATGATTGATACGCGCGCTCAAACGGCTCAACCGTCTACCGCCAATGTCGAATTCCTTGCACAGGCCGCACCAAGATCAATGTTGACCCGAGGACCAAGGTTCACGCAAGCCGGATCATGCTGAATGCATCGAATGTGTCGACCGTGTCTATCATGATGGTACAACGAAGGACCGTTGAAAGACCGACTATTTTCCTTCGTCTATAGAGGAAGTGACCGTGATGGCAACTCTAGCCTCCCAATGCCCTTTCTTATAAGACTTCTGGCCTCGGCACTGGGCGCCTCACCGAATCTCGGACTCGTGACTATACGATTCTTATCTCTAGTCCCACGTCCAGGGCCCGTCACGGTATAGTGAGAGACTCAGAAGTGGTTTATCAATGGACAACAGTAGGAACTGTGTGTTTGACCCCAACCCATTCATTACCTCTCTGGATCTCAAGTTGGCGCCTACCGTACACGATGCCTGGAGACATGCCCAATCGCGATGTGTTCTCGGAGAATGTGTTCCCTGATTTATACGAATCCGGAATTTCCGACCTTCAGAAGGGGCTTGAGAAGGGGCATTTTACGAGCGTTGATCTCGTCAAGGTTCTTATTAAACAAATAATAGTTTATTTCATAACGATTCACGCAACTACAGGCTTATCTTGCAAGGATTGATGAGGTCAATCTGAAGGGCGCAGCTCTCCATGCGGTTATCGAGACGAACCCGAGTGCGTTATCTCAGGCCGCAGAACTTGATGCCGAGCGCAAGTCCAAAGGGGGCAGAGGCCCACTGCACGGCATACCTTTGCTACTGAAAGACAACATCGCTACGCTGCATGAAGAAGGTACATAATTGTCAATGATGCGCGTTCATTATGCTGATCCTCCTGTAGGGATGAATACTACCGCTGGTACGATATCCAAGAATGTCTAGTTCTGGGTTAAATATTTGGCGAGATTAGGCTCCTATGCTCTCCTGGGTTCCGTCGTCCCCGGGGATGCATTCGTCGCAGCTAGGCTCCGCGAAGCCGGCGCCATCCTTCTTGGCAAGGCGAATCTCTCTGAATGGGCAAACTATCGTGGTAAGGTTCCAAACGGCTTCTCAGGTCGCGGAGGCCAGACTCTTTGCCCCTATTACCCGAATGGTGATGCATCTGGGTCGAGCTCTGGGAGTGGGGTTGCAATGGCCATCGGACTCGCTGCAGGTTCTCTGGGTTCAGAAACGGATGGTTCTATTGTTTCGCCAAGCAGCAAAAACAATGTGGTGGGCATTAAGCCCACTGTAGGGTTGGTTTCTCGAGCTGGAGGTATTTACTTTTCCAATCCTATCTTGACATTTGATTGAGTCTCTTTAGTGATACCTATTTCATCACATCAAGATACAACTGGGCCTATGTGTCGGTCAGTTACAGATGCAGCGCTTCTCCTCTCCGTTATTGCAGGACCAGATCCTCGAGACGAAGCCACGTTGCACCAACCTGGTATTCTCCCTGACTACATGAAAGCGCTTGATCCAAACGCTCTGAAAGGCAAGCGGCTGGGAGTGCCGCGGATGTTCTTCCGCGACGGTGAAGCGATTCTGGAAGCCTTCAACGCTTCGTTAGACACCTTCCGGGCGCTCGGCGCAGAGATCGTAGATCCAGCTGATTTCCCATGTGCCGAGGAGATGAAGGAGTCGCAAGCAGAAACGCTCGTGCTGATGGCAGACTTCAAGGTTGATGTGACGAAGTATATTTCGGGGTTACTCAAGGTCCCCACTGGCGTAAAGAACCTCGCGGATTTGATCGAGTTCAACAAGACCCATGCGGATTTAGAACTTATACCACCATACCACGACAATCAGTCTAGGTGGGTTTTACGTATAAGTGGTGCTATGGAGTTGCTTACTTTCGTGCAAGGTTTATCCAGGCTGAAGCATCGGAACAGAATGATGCATATTATGCAGCTCTAGCTGAAAATTTCGATTTAGGCCGGAGACGAGGTGTTGATGCAACTCTTCAGAAATTCAAATTGGATGCAATCATTCTTCCTACTGATGGTACGTACGATGATATGCTTGCGTCAATTTCGGAATCTCAAATTTCCTCAGGCCTAGCCTCAAAACCTGCCGCAATTTCCGGGTACCCTATAATCTCAGGTGCGAATACCGATATTCATGACAGTTCGTTTGACTAAGTCAGACCCTTAGTTCCGCTGGGCTTCCAGCCAGATTCCGTTGAGGTATTGCCATTACCCGCTGCGCCACTGCACACACAAGCTCCAGGGCTTCCTTTTGGGATAGCCTTTATAGGCACCGCATACAGCGAATTCAATCTCATTAGCTTCGCTTATGCGTTTGAGCAGGCTACGCATGTCCGTTTGAAGAGGAGGGCCTACGCTGAAGCAATTCCTACGACGCAGATCAAGGACGTGCTTTCGACTTGAACGGAGATGTAGAAGACTGGCGCGTACAACAGTACTACGTACAATCCTTTTCTCAAGATAGTTTCATCGTGATATAGTGACAGGTCTTGGATATGTATGCATGTCGAATGAACGCAGGGCATCACATCCGAGTCAGCGGCAGAACAAACCTAAAAGTAAGCGTAAACATCATGCATCACAGGATACATCAAGCCGAGGAGAAGCCTGAAATTAGCCATCCGAGTCCCGTGCCAATTTGTATTGTACATGGGGAGATGCTTTGACGGGGCCCGTAAAGCAATCACCTGATCAGTGATCGAAACTTACGGATGCCTTGCGATCGAGGATTCAAATACTAGTACTAGTACTCATCTTTGGCTTCCAGAATCTAGATCACTTCATGCTGAAGTATCACTGGAGACCAGGGGCGTCCCCCGAACTGTGCTACTATGTAGCCATGCAGGCCATAATGGATAATTGAGCAGGCTCGTTCGGTTATCCGTCCATGCCGCCGATCTAGTCTAGCACTAATTTAGATTTGTCTGGGTTGTGGTGTGACATGACGCGACACCTCGACGGTCACACGTCACAGTTGCTGTACTGGCGCGTACAACTATGCGCAAATCCTTTTCTGAGCATACATCATGGTAGAGTGCTAGGTCTTGGATATGCGTGCAATCGAATGAACTCAGGCCATTCATTCCCCACATTCGTAGTGGAACAAAAATGGGCGTGAAGCATCATTCATCATACGATTCACCAAGACCGCGTTGGCGAAAACGGAAGGTATAGAGGGCAATTGCGAGGTTTGAATAGACTAAATCGCTATCATGCTTGTCTTGAAGAACGATGAGGTATGTGCTGTCTTAGAAACTTTTCTAAACAGCACTTACCAGTATAAAAGGGATAAATATAATATCGGTAACCTGATGCCAGAGCATTTATGCATTGCAGCCCTACGTCTGCCCAACTTCTCCGATGCATCGCCCGAAAGCAATGTACAGGTCAGCTGATATCGACTCTGTGATCACCAGGCTCGCACAATCAATGGTTTAAAAATATGGCTTATCAGAATTATGAACTGCGAGCTGGTGACCTCAGACGGACGAGTTCGCGTCCACGAAAGGGTTTCAGCTCCCACTAGTATCGCGGACCCTTATCTTTGATCGTCTTCCCGCTATGAACCTAGGCCCAACTGTTATCTTCCTTCTCTAACTACCGATATCTGCAACATGAGTTCCAATTCTTCCAGTACTTTACCTGATCTTTATGAGGCATCAATCGCAGAACTCCAAGATGGTCTAGTCAATGGACTGTTCAGTAGCGTTCAGCTTGTCAAAGTAAGTTGCTACTTCAGCACATACCTGATGCAAGCCTGACTACCGAGTGATCGCAGGCCTACCTTGACAGAATCGAAGAAGTTAACTTCAAAGGTCCTGCACTGCATGCAGTCATAGAGACCAATCCGAAAGCCTTGACCCAAGCTGCCACCCTTGACGATGAACGGAAAGAAAAAGGCAGCCGTGGGCCATTGCACGGAATACCATTATTGTTGAAAGACAACATTGCTACGTTGTACGAAGAAGGTGAGATCCTCCGCATTACATACATGCAACACCAGTTAATATCCCGATCAGGAATGAATACTACTGCAGGTACATCCTGTGCTACTGGCTGTCATCTAGTAAATCCCAAATATTTTGCTCGTGCTAGGTTCATACGCACTGTTGGGTTCTGTCGTTCCTCGAGACGCATTTGTTGCAGCAAAGTTACGTGAAGCTGGTGCTATATTTATAGGCAAAACGAATCTATCTGAATGGGCTGGTGCGAGGTCTATTCCACTTCCTCGCGGATTCTCGGGGCGTGGGGGGCAGACTCTTTGTCCGTACTATCCAAACACCGATCCATTTGCTTCGAGCTCCGGAAGTGGCGTTGCGACGGCTATTGGTCTGGCAGCCGGGTCCCTTGGCACAGAAACTCGTGCCTCTATCGTAGCCCCAAGTAGCAGGAATAATATTGTGGGCATCAAGCCTACTGTCGGGCTGGTATCTCGCTCAGGCGGTAAGACTTCCAGAGATAGTTATCAGTCGCCCTTCTGATGATGACGAATGCTAGTGGTACCTTACTCATCTAACCAAGATACTCCTGGCCCGATGTGTCGCTCTGTCACTGACGCCGCCCTGTTGTTGACTTTCATCGCTGGTCCTGATCCTCGGGACGAAGCCACCTTGCATCAGCCTGGAATAGTCCCAGACTACATGAAAGCGCTTGACAAAAACGCCCTCAAGGGCACTCGTCTTGGAGTGCCTCGTGCCTTCATCCGCAATATGAAGGCAATCGAGGAGACATTCAACTCCTCTCTTGACATATTTCGAGCTTTAGGCGCGGAGATAGTCGACCCTGCAGATTTTCCGAATGGAGAGGAACTATTGGCGTCACAAGCGGAGAAGCTGGTGATGGCTGTCGACTTCAAAGTTGGTATCAGCAAGTACCTATCAGAATTGGTCGAAGTCCCCACAGGCGTCAAGACTCTCGCCGATCTCATAGAATTCAACAATATCAATCCGGACCTAGAACTTCCAGCGCCGTTTTACACAGATCAGTCTCGGTATGTCAGCTCTAATCATATGCAATGTGCTCTCACAGAAGACATGCAGATTTACGGACGCGGAAGATAAACAGGTTGATGACGCCTACTTTGCAGCACTAGCGCAAAATTTCAACCTGGGACGCACGAAGGGAATTGACGCCACCCTGGCCAAGTTCAATCTTGATGCCATAATTCTACCGACCGATGTACTGGAGCCCAAACCCACAGCAATTGCAGGATATCCTTTGATTTCAGGTGAGCACTTCGTGCAGCGATGCTAACTCCACTTATACCATCCGGCGTTTAGTGCCCCTCGGCTTTCAGCCAGATGGCGTTGAATTACTGCCTGCGACGCCATCTCCACTTCATAGTCAAGCCCCGGGAGTTCCTTTTGGAATCGCTTTCATGGGAACTGCGTACAGCGAGTTCAAGCTCATCAGCTATGCCTATGCATTTGAGCAGGCTACGCACGCGAGACTTCAGAGAAGGGCGTATAACGATGCGATTCCGAGAGCGCAGCTAACAAGTGTTATGTGAACGTGAAATGAAGGGAGATTAATTTTGTAATTATACACGAGGAAGGAGCGAATTACTTTGTGTGTATGTATAACCTGACTCGAGTGAACTGTTTTTCGCGGTAGATATCCTAGCCACTGGCAGGTGTAAGTGCGGATGTTAGGATGATAGCCAACACATGCACACCCTGGCCAAGCAAGCCAAGTGAGTTACGGGCCGTAGGCTACTCAGCGGACGCTGCCAAAGATATCAACATTTCCTGGATTTTGCCAAGCCTTACCAGATTTGGGCAATGCTGATCGTGTCCCAATTGAGTACTAGGTCCTTCGAGTCAAAGTTTGTCCTTCAACAAGCATGCAACGAGGTGTGCTGTCTCCGAATGTTTCAATGCTGACCAGAACTGATGGAGTCGGGGCAGTAACTCAAATGTACTCCCGTTCGTTTCTGCCACCCACCTTGTATCGGCCATCGCCAGTCACAAGTTGCCCACCACGTGTGCTACTAAATGATCAATGCATTACCCCAACATTACCCAGGGTTGACTTCGAAAACAAAGTACAGGTGAACTGATATCGATTCTATGGCACAGGCTAGCAGATATTAATATCTAAAAATATGTTTATCGGCGTGGTCACTGGTGATCTTAGAATTCGCATGTACGACAGGATTTAGGTTCCACTGGTGATACAGAACTCTTATCTTTGAGACCTTGACCGTCTCCCCGCAACAGAAAACATGGACCTGATTCTTACCTTGCCTCTACTTGTCGCGGCCCGGATTTACAACATGACTCGCAAGGCTTTCAGTCGCTCCGACTCTTTGCCTGATCTTTACGAGGCTTCAATCGCGGAACTCCAACATGGCCTGGTCGAAGGACACTTCAATAGTGTTCAGCTTGTGAAGGTAAGTTTCTACTTCAGCACGTATCTCATACAGCCCTTAATCGAGCGATTGCAGGCCTACCTGAGCAGAATTGAAGAAGTTAATTTGAAAGGCCCTGCATTACATGCAATCATCGAGACCAATCCAAAAGTCTTATCGCAAGCTGCTGCCCTTGACGAGGAACGTAAATTAAAAGGCAGCCGTGGGCCGTTGCACGGGATACCTTTGCTGTTGAAAGATAACATTGCTACGCTGCATGAGGAAGGTGAGATTCGCGGCGTTCAATGAATATAAGACCAGTAAATTGAGCTCGAGTTAGGGATGGATACGACTGCAGGTATAGACATGCTGAGCTACTGCTGGCCGTCTTGCACATCGTAATTCTTACTCTATCCTAGGTTCCTACGCCCTGCTGGGTTCTGTTGTTCCTCGAGACTCGTTTGCTGCAGCGAAATTACGTGAAGCCGGAGCTATATTCATAGGCAAAGCGAACCTCTCCGAGTGGGCTGGTATGAGGGGAAAGGTTCCCTGTGGATTCTCGGGGCGTGGAGGGCAAACCCTTTGTCCCTACTACCCGAATACCAATCCACTTGGTTCGAGCTCCGGAAGTGGCGTTGCGATGGCTGTTGGTCTAGCAGCCGGGTCTCTTGGCTCAGAAACCAATGGCTCTATTGTTTCCCCGAGCAGCAGGAACAATATCGTGGGCATCAAACCAACTATTGGGCTGGTATCTCGTTCAGGCGGTAAAGTTTCTAGCGATGAACAATAATTGTCTCTCTGATGACGAACGTCAGTGGTACCCATCTCTTCCCATCAAGATACTGCTGGCCCGATGTGTCGCTCTGTCACTGATGCTGCCTTGTTGTTAAACTTCATTGCTGGACCCGATCCTCGAGATGACGCTACTTTGCATCAGCCCGCAATAATCCCAGACTACATGAAAGCGCTTGACAAAAATGCCCTCAAAGGCGCTCGTCTTGGAGTGCCTAGGTCCTTCATCCGCGATGTCAAGACACTTGAAGATACATTCAATTCATCTCTTGACATTTTACGGGCCCTGGGTGCGGAAATCGTTGACCCTGCAAATTTCCCAGCCACAGAAGAACTATTAACGTCGAAAGCGGAGGAACTGGTGTCGAGTGTGGATTTCAAAATTGGTGTCAACAAGTACATCTCTGAATTGGTCGAAGTCCCCACAGGCGTGAAGGCACTTGCTGATCTGATAGAATTCAACAAGACTCATGCGGATCAGGAGCTTCCAGCGCCATTTTATACAGATCAATCCCAGTATGTCAGCTCGCATGTTTGATTCATTTTAACAGGAGAAATACAGATTCATCGAATCGGAAGCTACACAGGTTGATGACGCCTACTTCGCAGCACTAGCGGAGGATTTCGACTTGGGGCGCACGAGAGGAATTGACGCCGCCCTAACCCAGTTCAATCTCGATGCCATAATTTTACCGACCGATGCCATGGCGTCCCAACCCGCGGCAATTGCAGGATATCCGTTGATTTCAGGTGAGTACTTCGTGTAGCGATGCTAGCGCCACTTATACCATCCGGCGTTTAGTGCCCCTCGGCTTTCAGCCAGATGACGTCGAAGTACTGCCTGCGGTGCCATCTCCACTTCATACTCAAGCCCCGGGTGTTCCTTTTGGAATCGCTTTTATGGGCACTGCGTATAGCGAATTCAAGCTCATCGGCTATGCCTATGCGTTTGAGCAAGCTACCCACGTTAGGCTTCAGAGAAGGGCATATGACGATGCGATTCCTAAGACCCAGTTAACAGATATTATGCTTTAGTGAGAGTGGTTTGTGGGTTACGCACAGGGAATAAGCCAGTATGCACATATGATATATTGCCTCGAATCGATTGTTTTTTGGTAATGCAAGCAACTCGTATAAGGGATGAATACGACTACAGGTACGTCCTGGGCCCGCGGCTCTCTAGCTGATCCCAGGTTCCTAGTAGGCTCCGAAATTAGCCTTGACACGGCCAAGTACTGTTATTCGCCAGTGAAAGTTACATGCTCAAGCGCTCATTCCTTCGCAAGGCCATGCATGTAACTAGCATAAGTCAAGCTGTTTACGCGTCAATTTCATTCGACCAAAGCTTGATGACTCATCAAGGCTATTTTTACTTCCGCCATGGCAGACAAGTGTCCAGTCGACCACGGCAGTCATTCTTCATACCAGCCCTGTCCTGTCGACCACAAATCTCGTACAACATGGTCCTCTATCTTGCCAGGGAGCAGCTCTTCACACCCAGTCAACGCATCTTCGCTCTCGACTGAACGGGAGGTCTCTTCGATACCCCGAACAGACAATGGTAATTGGGTATACCCGTCAGAGGCCCAGTTTTTTGCTGCCATGGTGCGCAAAAATCATAATCCCCATGCTCCAGATATGAAGACTATCATTCCTATTCATAACGCTGTAAATGAACGCGCTTGGTCGGAGCTAATGAAATGGGAATCCGGGAAAGGTGGTGAAAAGTGCGGAGGAGTAAAGCTTGTAAACTTCAAGGGCAGACCTAATGACCTGACCCCAAAAGCTCGACTCATGACCTTGCTCGGGTATGTGATTCAGCCACAGTTCACGCAAAGCACGCTGATTTTCGTTTTGTAGGTACTCTGCTCCCTTCGATCGTCACGACTGGGTGGTCGAACGATGCGGAACCCGAATTAGATATGTGATCGACTTCTATACTGGACGGGGCGGAGGACCGTCATCGTCAAATAATGTCTCTTTCTATCTCGATGTTCGGCCTGCCTTAGACAACTGGGAAGGAGTGAAAATGAGAGCTGAGAACATTTGGCAGGACTGGTTTGGAAGTGTTCACAGTAGCAGCACCCCATCTCAGTCATGAGTATTATCCATAGACGCATACTTGATCCCCTACTTGCATGGTTTTACTAATTGTGAATACATATAGGATTTATACCTATGGTATGTGGAACGGCGGGGTTGATCACGACCATTGTCAGTCATCATATATCGATCCAGCTTCCTCTTGACGAAGTACCAAGCCGAATCTAAATCATGCCCAACTTGTCTTTGGTATGTAGTCTAATCCTATCATGTTGGCGGGGGGATACTTACTAGGATGTTCATCGCAGTGCCCCGAACTTATATAGGGTTGATTTCTGAACACGTGACTAACGCGTCGCGATCGACTTTGTTGACAGTGCGTCGGCGTACAAATAAGGTTCAAACTGGGAGTATAAGTACTGCGTGTTTGTCGCTGCAATAGCCCTCAGTCAGTCCCGCCATTACCGTCATCAGCATATCTTCACGACCCCTCCATTTACTCGCCATTATGATCTCTACTTCTACCATGACCCGCGCCGCGCGCGTTGTTATGCAAGGCTATCTTACAGCCTCGTTTTTCAAAGAAATCGTCATCGACCACACTTTTCAGGTCGTGTCCGAATCAGAGGAGGTCTCCGTCAGCCTTGTTACATTCACCGTCTGCTTCTCGACAGGCGTCCTTCTTCAAGCCTCTGCCAAAGCTGCTCGACAATTCCTCAGCGATGATTTTCAACGCGTCCCCGCTCCCAAGGACTATACCGCTGGGTTCAACGCACCTTTTGCTGGAGGCAACATTTCGGACGCTATCTCAACAACCAAGGCTTTCGGAACACCAGCTCGGCCATCCTCTTCGCGTGCAGTGATTGAATCAACCGAACCCACCTTTGAGGCTCCCACCAAAGGCTTATCGACGGCTGATTCTGACACGACGCTCATAGCCCATGATGAGGAGTTAGCTGTCTCAGACGTCGAGTCGCTTGCTGACGAAAGCACTTTCTACGAGGTAGGAAGCAGCGTGATTTTTCTGACTTCCGTCTACTAATGCTTAGGTCTATAGGACGACTGCCAGGCTACAGCACGCTGCCTCGCAGACGATGAACCGGACCACACCTTGCACGTCGGATACGACCCACAATCTATCGACAATCTAATCAGAAGATTTTCAGCTATTTCTCTCGACGATATACCCGCCCATTTATCAGCGATTTCTCTCGACAATGTATCTCCTCATTTATCATCCACCTCTCTCGACGATGTATCTTCTCATTTATCTACTCTTTCCCTCGACAATGTACCCACGAACTTATCAGTCAATTCTCTCGACAATGTATCCTCCAATTTATCCATTTCTTCTCTCGACGATGTACCGTCTCATTTATCAACTCTTTCCCCGGACGATGTGTCCTATCATTTATCCATTTCTTCTCTCGACGACGTGTCTCCTCTCCTCGACAATGTATCTCCTTCTCTCGACAATGTACCTTCTCAAATTTCTCTCGATAATGTACCCTCCCAACTTTCAACTATTGGACGACATCACACTCTACAAGACCACACTATCGACATCCTACCTGATTCATCTCAGCCTCCGAAGCTTCGGCCAACCATACCTGTAATTCTTCCTCTCGACGGTTCCCCTCAGTCATCGATTTGTCAGCCCCAACGCACTCTAGTACACGACCACTCTATCGACAATCTAATCAGAAAAATAGCAGCTCTTTCCCTTGATGAGGTCCCTTCTCAATTATCGACACTTCGCCCGCATCACGCTCTACACGACCACACTATCGACGCTCTACCCAATAACACAAAAGCTCTTGCCCTCGACGACAACCACGCTATCGACGCTGTACTGCCAACATCAGAAGCTCTTACTCTCGACAACGACCACACTATCGACAACACAGAAGTTCTTGCTCTCGACGACCACCACGCTTTTGACGCTCTACTGCAAAAATCAGAAGCTCTTCCTCTCGACGACAATCACGCTATCGACAACACAGAAGCTCTTACTCTCGACAACAATCACGCTTTCGACGCTCTATTGCAAAGCCCAGACGCTCTCACTACCCTACACGACGACACTATCTACGATTTACTTCAAAAGATGGAAGCGCTTACTCTCGACGAAAACCCCCATTATACTCTCAGTCCTCGACACTTACTCCGCTATGCATCTCACACGACGATAGCCGTTCTTGATCCTCGGAATTTCAACTACGAATCACCATACACGACGATGCTATCAACGCCATACTTCGACATGTGGAACCTCTTATTCTCCACGATAGTCCCTCGCAATCGTCAAAACTTCAACTACTAACACATTATCGACATCCTACTAGCCGCTAAACTCCACGCGACGTCCACGAATGGTGAGTAGCCCACCCATATATTCTCGCCTTCATTACTGATGTTTCGTTGTTAGAGTCCCCTACGACCAAACGTGTCAGACATCGTCGCATCCAACACGTCTTCGGTATCAGAGGTCCCCTACGACCAATCCGATGACGCCTGCTAATGGCCTCCCTCACCGTCCCCTACGACATGGAGTCATTATCCATGAGGTCGAAGGCCCCACATTCTACACACCCAACCTATCGCAAGTCTTCGATGAGTCAAAGGTCCCCTACGACCGAATCTCGACGACTCGCCAAACGACAAAGCGGCCTCCTTCACTGTCTACTGCGACCTGGAAGTCGAAGGCCACCGCCACTGTCTCAAAATCCCGCATATAGTCCGCCTAGTTGACCAACCTTGGTCCCTTCGGATTTCCTTCACTATCCATCAATTACCCATACTACACATTTCTTTTGATTTGTTTTCTCCTTCATTGGTACGATCATGGACTGTACATTTAGTTTATTTACGGACGCATTTCTGCGATTTATGTTTATTTCATTGATATGTTTAATTACCCTTCATTCATTTTCGTTTATTGAGCCTGTACGCATAGTGAATACAATCTTCTTGCATATCCTCTAAAAGCAAGACGCTCTTCAAGTTGAGGCTCAGAACATTTAACCATTACCAAGGCAGTAGCTATTGTATCGCCAGATTGCTCTGCTGCGAGCGGGAGGGGTGATTGCCCTGATTCTTCTAGGAAATGCCGCTCTCCAAGCTTACATTGTATTCTCCCACTCGTAATTTTTAAGCGTGAATATTACATCCGACATGACGAGAAACCTGTTTCACAGTCCACCGTTTCCCTCGTATTCGAACATTCTTGTGCCAACAACACTAGCGTACGCACTGTTTGGTTCTGTAGTTCCTCAAGACGCGCTTGTCGCAGGGCCAAGTGAGACAAGTGGGCTACCAATGTATAGGTTCGGGATGTGATGGGGAAGCTACGTGTGAAATAACGATTCGATATTGGAAGAAACACATGTAACAAAGATAACGTCCTACATATCGTTCAGCCGATCGTCCATAATCGATCATCATTGGAAGAGTCCGCAGTAGTTAAACTGACAACAACAGCACATGACACAAATCGTCGTTCACCCGTAGATCAACCAATAAAATGAAGCAAGAATTTCCGCTTTCCAATGGGAGACACGGGTATGTGAAGCCCCGTTGCGTCGTCACGCAGTAATAATGGCGCAAATACAGCCGCTACAGTCCTCATTCAGTAGATACCCCAATAAACTCTGCATAATGAATAATGGACGCACCCAACCTTTCTGCCATGTCCGCTTGATCCGTTGATGATTGTGATGGCAGTTTTTGCAGGGACATATAATGGAGGAATGCAGTAAGCGAGATCCATACCTAGGAAGAGTTAACAAAAGGCGTGTGCACCATGAGTGGGATCTTACATTAACTGATTCAGGAGGAAATTCGTCCAGTAGCTAGGACATGCATCAATACCACCCAGGATACTCGATTTTTGTTGACCCACCTCGAATGCTTCGTCTCTGCTTGTCATTTGCAGACACCGCGCATGAAGGTATGGGGGGACCACAGGATCTACCAACGAGTCTAACAACTGCACTAGTGTAGAAGTAATAGCAGTCGCAAGTGGACCGTGTTCCTCTCCAGACTTGAGGGATGGAAATTGATCTCCTGTGTCAAGACACTACGAACAATTATTAACGCATGCATAGATGCCGAAGATAACTTGTAAACACCTCTCTAATGTTCATGCATATGCTCTCTTCAGGAGGACCGTTGAATAAATTCTAAGCGGCGTTAGGACATGCCGTCAGAATATTCATGGCACGAACCAGATCAGTGACATGGGTCATCAACCAATTGATCAACTGCATGATCTCCCTCGGGGCGTTCACTGACTGCCGTTCAGATACCCGATCGTTTGGAGACATCACAGTTCGCGCGGGACCGGGAAGTCGTGTAAGTCTGGAAAGCTTGTTTGCGAAGCAAGTATATTCTGTATCCGTCATCTCCAGTCAATTATCTCAAGGTGAATAAGAACGGACGTACGATATTCACCAGCGACCGAGATGAAATGATCTTTTCCGAGAGCAGTGTGCAGTATGAGGGTAAAATCCAACCGGGGCGGTGCGAGATTCAGCCGTGACCCAGACGAGTTGTCGACAAACACTGTGACAGTGGTGGTCAATGATTCACCCGGACGAAGTAGGCCCTGCAAAGAAAGAAGTTTGCAGGTTAGCCCCAGCGTGATGGCACGAGGTGCTTCGCACCGCCACAGGATTAATCTTAAGCCATTGTGGACCTTCAATTCAAGACATCGGTTGGGAATATAAAAGCTAACGTATCGCTTACAAATTGGCTGTTCAGCATCTGCAGCAACAAATCGGTAAACACAGGGGATCTGGAAATCCTAATTAGCAATGGCTGTGCAATTTACTGATTCAACTTGCCTGTCCATCATTCTGAATGGATAGCGTTTGCCGGACTAGACGCCTGTAGCTTTGACCCAAACTTCAGTCAATACCAAACAGGAGGCGCAAGGACCTACTAGACTTTTCCGAAGTCCAATGCCATTGGCTGTAGCTTAATTTTCGGTGTCTTTGAGGATTGTTCCACGCCCCATAACTCCCGGTACAGCTTAGAGGCGGCGATCTCACGTCTCTCCTTGTCAATAGTTGATACCTGACAAACTTTGAGTGGATCAACGTGGCATTGTGAAACAAACAAAACACACATTTAACTCAAAATCAGCTGACACTGGACGATGATCACTCATCGTTATTTGAGGGTGGCTGCGATATGAACGTTGGGTGACTGGAACATTGGGAGCTGACATATGTAAAATGCGGTCCGTCCATGCGGGTTTGCGCCTAGCAGGATGAGACAATGGTTCTAATAGTAAATTAAGTTGCAAACACCACTCACTTTCGGTCATATCCCAGGGAATCTTGCGGCGTATTTGACGCATATCTGTACGAACTGCCACACCCACCGATTCAGTGTAGATCATTATTCGAGAGGAAACTACGCACGGCATATGTGTAATTGCATGCTCCGAAAACCCATTAAATGCTTTCCCGCTTGCGATAGCCATCTTCAACTAAGTATTCAAACAGTCAGCACAATAGTCACTTATGCCAGTCATCGACTGACCTGATCATACTTTAGCAAAAGTGGAATGTTGCCCGTGCCTGGAGAAGGTGATAACAATTCTCTGACGTCCCCGTCAGCAAGATCGATCCTGTAATTCAAATCTTTGACGACAGAATTGGTCATTCGTCTCGTCGAGTGATAATCAACCAACCTCCCTAAAATTCCAAAAGGGTGAGTAAAGTAATCGAGAAGCAAGTTGCAGCGCACCATCCAGAATAATACGTCACTTTCAAATAACCCAGCAACCTTTCTCGGAGTCTCCAGTGCTGTATTCGCATCAGAATCAAGTCCGTCAGTCTGATCAAAGACTAGGCGCTTGGAAAGCTCGTGGAAGTCGAAGTTTCGCCTCTCGACCATTTCGTCAAATGCTGCGAGATGTGCGTTGACGAAAGTGAGCACTATGGGACTCGGCGAGAATTCTTGAGCGAAAGGTGTGTATGACATCCGTATCGCTGTTGCACCTTTATTGCCCTGCAGGATAGATGTTGATAGATACCCCGAAAAGCATGTTCAGGACTGTACCATAATACCCATGATTCCTGCACCAGCGGCGCTAAATCTGATGTCGCCAAAACATGACAGACACGACTTCTTTGCAATTGCGACGATCAACATGCCGACCAGTTGTTTGGAGGCGAGCTGACAAACATTACACATCGTATCGCAATAGATAAATGAGTGAAACGCGATACCTTCTCATAGAGAATGCCTCTCTCACCCAACCCAGCAAATATGGCTTCCACCCATGTATCTTCCTTGACGGTACTGGTGCCATATAAGAGGGCTTCGGTTGAAAGGTCTAGTTCTTGGAAACCTAGTACAAAGAGATCTGGATCAGAGGCCAATGCTTCGTTGTTCAAGCTTTCATGAGCCAATCTGACAGAAGAAGCTCCTAGGCTGCTGGCCACCTCTAAATCAAGGTGTGAGGAGTGTCATCAATGACAAATTGACATGGCGACCAAACGCCACTGACGTTCATCAATCGGGTCTGAAAGCATGTTGAGCGGCGAAATTGATTTCAAAGGTGAGATCCATCCAGATATCTCTGAATTGCGCTTCGTCGGTCTGAGCCAGGGAGAGAGGTCCTGAGACGGCGTCTTTCCATTGATATTGAATGTCCCTGTGCGGATGCTGTTCATGAGTAAAGTTGCCCATTAAAGTATTTCAAGAGTAATATTAGCAAGCATACAGCAGGCGTGCCGACGACCCAGTGGAAGCCTCTTCGATAGCTTTGTTATAGATCCAATGTTCGCGGACAATGTCGATATCGGCCGCGTCGTCTCCTGGAAGCCCTGCACTAGCCGGCGAAAGTCGCGTATGCAACGGTGTATTAATCGTGCGCAAATCTATAGGGGATGAAAGGGCTGGTATTAAGTCAGCTTGTGTATCTAAACTTACGTGATGGGAAGCGGCGTACATTTCAAAGAGCTCTGTTGTGTGTAAAGTGACAGCCAAGAGAAGTCAGCAGCAAATTCATTTCTAGCTACAATTAGTATATGCAATGGTAAGTCGATGTGGGGGACGTAAAAGAAGAACGGCTGACTGAATATGTCCTTCAAACGTCTGCATTCTGCAGTGAAACACTGCAATTTCCGCGTATCTCGTGCGATCAAAGTATGACTTCGTGTTTCGGTAGCCAGCTCATACTTGATAGTCAATGTGAGTTCTGTCGATGCGATGAGAATGCAACTTATTTCGTCCGCATTTACGCACCTGATCTCGACTGATCCAGAGTAGCACCAGTCTCTCCCACAGATGCGCGAAGGTCTAAAGTTGTTCGCCTTGCCTGCGCAACAGAGAACGAAAAACTTCCAGAGATTGGGTACGCAACTTCAATACTCAGGTCCTCGACGGAGCGACCCGGCGTGCGCTTGAGAATTAGAACACTTCTCAGAGTCAGTTAAACGTCAAACGAGTGGAGCTTAACAGGAGTATATGTACGCCAGGAAAAAGACCCTGGCGTATTCCGCTTCTGGCACGAAAGCAACAGATCCTGGGCGAGGACCATTGACACAGAAAGCAGGTTACACACCTGCCTTCTTCGTCTCCCACGTAATCCCCTCTGTGCGACACCACGGCCAGAACGCGCCTGGATCGTTCAGCTGCGGAAGAGCTTGGAAGGTCACCGAGTTCTTGTGCGACCTCGACTTCGAGTGCTGCCTTGAGATCCTCAGATGACCGCAGAAGAGATCGGACTGCGGTTTCCATTATCTGCAGGTAGTCTAGACGACTTCCCAAAGAACTATCCTGTTGCCAAAGAGTTATTGTAAGTACAAAGGTGTGATTAAACTAAGCTTTGTTTCCGCGCTAGCGTGTGGTGCCATTAGTTGCCACGTGCGTCAATGATGTTCCCACGCTTCCCCACATTCTTTCTTTGGAACTGGGGATAGCCAACCTGTCAATGAGCGTCAGATCGTCCGTCAGACGACCATGAAGTCTGTCAAAAGCAACGGGGTTAGTACGAACGACCGCAGCAAAGGTGAAACAAGTAAGGAACAAGTAAATCCACAAAATCACTTGACATGCCCTGGTTGGAACAAAAACTAACAAAAAGGTCGTTGTTCTGATCACGAGTCCTAGAATTATCTCGAATCTTTACCTTTGTAAGTCATAGTCACAAAGTGGCGTGGCAGGCAAAGCACTGCAGCAGGTTATAAAAGCGTACTACTACGCCTTCCATTTTCTTACATCCAATTTTATTTTCCTTCCCAACACACGAACACAACTTTCATCCTCACCACCAGACCTCACTATCACACAGGCCCATCATGACTCGCACAGAGCGCGCTGGCTTCCCTCGTGCTTTATTACGGGATCGCTCTGAGTCCAAGTCTGGCCTTGACAAGTCCGTCCGCAAAAACGGCAGTGGCCAGCACAACTGGGGTAGCATCAATGATGAACGCTACCTTGAGGCCGCCGCACTCGCAGACGAAGAAGAGGAGTTCGAGGGAGACACCACAGACCAGCAACTCAACAACTGTACGTATTGACTCCATCATCAAGCCACACACTCATCACACCACGGTGCTCCAGCCGTTCACAAGAAACCCAAACTTGAAAAGCGGGCCAACTCCTTCACGGAGGAAGAAAGGGAGAGTGCTAGGCAGATCAGGAAGAACGCACTCAAGGCACAAGGTCAGTCACTGTTTGAAGTATAGCACATCCAACGACTAATTGTTACCTTGTCTATAGACATCGATTTGTCTATGATTGCGCGCACTTCTTCTGCTGCGTCTACATCTCCGCCCAGCAGGTCGCCTCCGCTCATTATCACTGGCAATGTGGAGGTACGTCGTTTCCTTGACACGAGACAGGAGACTCAACATCACTGTACCAGACCGCCAGCATAAGGTCGGCATAAAGCGGATGTGAATGTATCTGTTTGCCATTTTACTTCGTTCTTGACGATTTACGTCGGAATCACCGCAAAACAACATACAGAACACACTTGCTCCTGTAATTGTACTCAATTGTATTGTCATCATTAAATCGTATTATGTCAACCTTGGCACACTGCACTCCACGTCGCTCCACGTTACGTATCCAAGCGCCTGAAACCTCTTCATCTGCCGAATATGTCAGAAACGACGTCCGTCATAAATTCTTCATAGCTCAGTCGTTGCCTTGTGTCCTCGAATTCTCTCAGAGTATTAGGGTCCCTCACGGACTCTCTTCCCATCGCTATCAGAACCATGGTCTCCAACCCGAGTTCGACAGCCTCGAGCACATTCAAAGGCTGCCGCCTTAGACACAACGCTACGTAAGAGGGCAACAGCCACTCCTGCACGTCGTGCTTCCGCGCCAGGATGATCTTCTGGATGGGATCAAGCGGTGGGAGGCACTCTAGTTCATGCAACGCTCTCGCACGGATACGCTCCATTCCATAGCGGGTCGCAATCGACAGCAGTCTGACCCAGTCTTCTGCTGTTGAGAAAGGAGATGGCGAGGTGCCCCTGAGAGGTAGTTAGTTGATACGATGTACGGTGAGATGTATGGGAAGCATACCCATCGTATAGGAACTTGAGCAAGCACTCAAATTCGGCAACTGTGACTTCAGGCAAGACGATGGGCCTGTCATCACTTTGTCCTTCAGGCCCGTCTTGCGTCGGAGGGCACACAAACATAGTGCGGAACACATCCGACTCGCGCTGCAAAAAAAAGCGGTGTACACGGAATAACACCCCGTCTACCTATTAAACCACAAAGTTCTTTATCGTAGATTTTCAAAAAGGTATAGACTCGAACCACCTACAAGGAAAACAGATAGCTCATCCTGCAAATAAAACTCGGAGTGTCTCGGTTGAGAGGAAACAGACCGCATCTTTGTAAAGAATGAGGTAATGCTTTTTACAGACTCCACCGGGCTTGCGACCACAGATGACTGGGCGAGGAGTCCAGGAAGTCTTGTGTTCGCCGATGGCGAGCGTGAAGACCGGGAAGCGGGCGAGCTAAACGATAGCTGAGAGCCTGAGAGAGCGCTCATCGGACGCGAGGCAAAGCCTTCCGACGACGGAAGACGATACGGGACTGTCAATACTGGATGAGAAAGTTCCGGAGTACTGTCAAGACTCCTCCAGCTCATGCTGACGTCGGGATGGTTGAATTGAATTAGCAGTAGTCGAGCGACTTGCTTATACCCTCGAGCTGCGGTACACTGCGCACGATGCTATGGCGAGGCATGCTTTATCCGCGTGCTTGGACGATGTCACTGAATGTGCAGCATGCAGCCTCAGTGAGGCATGCTGATATAGAACAAGGTTGACCAATGCATCATTGGAAGGCGTCGCGGCACGCAAGTTCTCAGAAGCAAAAAGTAGCACATACTAGGAAGTCCGATCACAAATTGAATACTACCTGTGTCACGGTTCTGGTGTGAAATAGCCACTAACCCGGTGTTTAGGGCCTCTGACAGTCCTGGCGTTTGATTATGAACATGGATGCTTTGACTCGAAGAAGGATACAAAAGTCAATGTCAAAGTTTCGCTGGAAAAAAAAAAGCACATATTGGTCCAGGTTTGAAGAAGATGAAAGCTAACTCGAAGTCTCACCAAAAATATGTCACATACATATATCAATCATATTTATACCACGAGTTTGAAGATGATCAGTTTTAACGCGGATATGAACGAACTTCTCCGAGTCAATTTCTCGCTGGCACTGGTTCGGAGAGTCGCGGCTTGGGGGCGCGCGGACCTACAAACTTAGCATTAGTCACGTGTTATTTGAAACTCTCCTATTCCCCGAATTCACTCAGTGAAAGTCATTCGGTGAGAAGAACATGAAGCCCGTAAACAGGATCAGCGCATTTCCCTTCACTCATTCACACAGCAATTGCATCACCCTCCCCCCATTCATCGGCTGCCTTAGAACTTCTGCAGGAAGTATTTTTGCTCATCGTCAACGACTCGGATCTGCCAGATTGCCCCACTGAGTATTCGCTCAGTTAGATCAACCATCATCTTAGCCAAATTTTTCAGCCCGACCCTACCCCTCACTCGGGTGTGCTGCTGATGGCGATATGTTGCCAATTTCTCAACGACAGGCATCTGGTCGCGCATTAAGGTTGCGCTTCCCTTGAGATTCGCCGAAGCATTTAAGCTATTCCTTCCATCTCTACTCCAGTTTTGGCTTGCCCGGTCTGGCAGTCGATATCTTACCTTCCACATTGCACGCTCTTCCCCCGAAGATGAATTGAGGTAGAACACGCGTCTTAACAGTTTCCTTTGTTTGTTGCGGTATAGAAATCTAGAAATTCTCTCTCTCTTGAAATAGAACACTCCACTACATACATACGAATGTTGCGTTCCGTTCAGGTTGGTCCTCGCTTGATCAAGATCTTTTTGCTGAGAGGAGGCGCTAGAAAACGGTAGTTGGTGCGTCAAGCGGTTGGCTTATATCTTACCTTCTCCCAATATACGTCATCTCTACCTCCAAAGCACTTCCCCCAGATCATACGCTCCATTTCAGCAATTTCACCTCATCTGAGGACTATCGTAGTAACTTCCTTTTGATCGGTACAAGTTTTTCGACCTATTCGACGGAGTTTTTCTTCCTGTGTTGCAGAAATTGATGGTCGGGAAACCAAGAATTGCTGGAAATTATCAGTCTCATGACGCCGCTTGCAGCCACTGCCTTTGCAATTTGCGAGCGGTAGGCTTTCAGCCGGCCACACCACCTGACAAAATCGATATGGGTATCGTTCAGCCGTTGTTCTCAGTAGTGCCAGAGGCCACTGTCCGTGGATAAGTGATATGTAGGGAACTGGCCACTGGAACTCACGAGAAAAAAAAATCGAAGCTCCATATTTGTCACGTATTTCGTCACTCGTCGAGCCTTTGCAGATACACCTGTCAGTAGAAGCCGAGTCAGCATTCAAATATTCTAGTCTCAGGTCGTGACATGATTGAATTATTCTATCACACGACGGCACGATGTTACGCTCGCCGGTTCACGACTGGCCAAAAACGATTACGCTTGGATCGCGCTGGTGGAAACAATGATCAGCCATCTCAGTATCACCGCTCCATGAATTCGCTAAAGCATCAGTAGTTCAAACAAAATCACAGGCAGGCGACAAAATATACACTCCTAAACGAAGGCCATCAAGCAAGCCTGTATCCACGCTCTCCGAAATGTGGTCAAGATCGAGGTGCGGAAAAATGGACTTGTCTAGCTCCATACAGTCCGTAATTGCAGGGGGTAGTGTGTGTTGCATGGCCACGGGGGTCACAATGAATGTTCTGTCGTAGCCACCAGCACTGAGGGACACAGTAAAATCATGTTGGGACGCCCCAGCGAGATCAACGAAAGAAATCATGCCAGATGAGATATCTGAGTAAGACTACGTTAGCTAAGTCCGCTTGCATAGAAAGAACTGAAGCCACCTTGTTCTCTAACGCCAAGGAAGTGGGGCGGGGGCATGTACGTCTTCCAGTAGACTATGTTTGTCCGTGTACCAAGGGAAGCATTAGCAACCACGGAGTGGAGGTGGAATAGGGAGGGCACTACGCCTCCTTGATGCAAAACTCCAAATAGAACCGCGAGCACGAGGTTGAAGATGGAGCAAGATACCTACAAAGTCATTAGCAGCCTTATTGGCCAACTTCAATGTGTCAACATACCCAGAACGCCTTGCCAACATGGGCCAATCGTCCGGTGTTTGCTATCAAAACAATGATAGGCAGCAAAAGAGGCACCAAGAAGCGAGGTTCTTGATGAGGTTGCACAGACAGGACAGTCAATGACAAAATAATCATTTGTATGATTGCTGTGAGTGGATAAAACTTGAGTCGTTGCGAGCGCTGTCAATGCAAGCCCTTACTCGGACAAAGAACATTGACTTCAAATGATTTGTCATTTTTTTCGTTGAACGAAATGGCACAGTCTACGATTGCGCGCACCCCTAGCCAAAGGACCCAGGGGCCGAACAACATAGGAAGGTTCACAAAAACATGCAGCCAACGTGGATGGAGTCCATGCCCTGCCAGATTATGGGACGAAAAATTATACTTGAGGAAATTGAAAGGTGTCACCACGAGATCGTCAAGGGCGCCTCGAAAATAGAGGGTATCCGCCACCAGGAATGCGGTACATGCAGCTGCTGAAGTGGATAACGGGGGCACAACAAGCCGCAGCCACCTGGCTGCAGTTCCAGCACGTGTAAACGTTCCAAGTGCGACCTGATATGCGATGGGCGCTCCGAATATCAAGAAGGTTGGGCGAGTGAATATACCAGTCACGAAGGTTATGGCTAGTAAGTGGAGATAATATCGCTGCCGATGAATTAGGATCAAGAATTTCAAGAAGGAATGAGCAGCCAAGACTGACCTTATCCAGCGCTTTAACTGAGTTTATCTTACGCAAGAGCGCAAGACTCAAACCAACAAGAACTGCCTCGATAGAATTCGAGAAGGGTCGAACCTGAAACGTGTTCATAACATGAGACGATGCCAGAAGCAGAAGACCTAGGAGTCGATTCCTCGGCCGAGGTACCAAACTCGTCAAGCTGTAATCTAATGCTTGTTGAGTTTGATGAGCTGCAGACATGCATTCCAATGATTTACCGATCAGCCCAGATATGACCAAGAAGGCGAACCGTTCTAATCGAAAAAGCAACACTGGCTGCACTCCCCATGTCAAGTATTTCTCTAAACAGACCGTATAAGACATCAATTTAGTTCTAGCATAAAAATCCTCACTGCTTAAGAACTCAGCAAACCATACGGGGATTCCAGTTGTCGCAAATGCTGGGACTATGGAGCGGACAGGACAAGCAGTGGACCATTCCCAAGTACGGACGGTATGGTATGCCAGGAGATCGCCTTCCATAATTGAAATTCCGCAGTTAGAGTAGCAAGAGATACACGAGGCTGAGACCTACCTGAGGTCACCTCTCCGTTTTGCATATGCTCATCTGGATGAATGTACCCAGTTCCGAAAAGTGCGAAGCATGTCCGTAATATCCATAGACCCGCATAGATCCATTTGAATGTACGTGTTGCTAACACCACGTTTCAATAATCAAAGCTATGAAGAACTTGTCGAGCACCTAACAAATCATTAACCGTTAGCCAAGTATTGCACTTGGAATTTCTTGAGTTTGAACTTTGGAAACAAGTAGACACGACGCGCTGTCGGAGATTGAAATTCATCTTGCCTCGATCTTACTCAGGTCAATACTTCAGCACACCTGTGATGGTCTGTCTTTTACCTCTCTTGCTGCAATTCCCTGCTAAACGCTTCTAATCGTCTCCCATGTATCTCTGCTGTTTTTCTATAACCGTTCTTATGCTCTGGTCGTCCTTGCTACATGCAGGCATCACTCCACTTCTGCTCAGAGTGCAATAATTTGCTTTACCCCAAGGCTGACACGGGGCGTCGCATTATGGTTTACGCCTGCAGAATATGTAGGGAAGAGGAGATCGGCGAGAACAAGTGTGTTTATAGGAATGATTTACTAACTGTCACCAAGTAAGCCTTTTAGTTGCTTCTCGCTGAAATATTTTTCTGATCTTGAAATCCAACTAGGGAACAAGTAGGAATCACTACAGACCTCGGATCAGATCCCACATTGGTTCGTTTCGCACCTCAGAATTATTTATATTATCCCATCTGATTTCTGATATATCAGGCACACTCAAATATTACATGTCCGCATTGTGGCCAAGACGAGTGCGCGATTTCGACACAATTTAGCTTACCATTTACTAACGACACCTTCTGCTCCACTCTAGCGCCGTTTTCTACCAGGATCAGTCGAAACGAAAAGAGACCCGTATGATTCTGTTCTTCGTGTGTACCAAGTGCAACCACAGTTTCACGGATCCTTCGCTCCCGCAAGATAATCGACCTGATACTTGACTGTTATCAGTGACATCCATTTCGCGATTCGTAATTTACCTCTTACCTCCATTCATAATTGGTTCCTTTCTAGCATTACACACCGAGCATCGTGACGCTATAACATAGGCCCAGGGGCCTAGTCCTCTGCAAATCAAATGTCGTACTGCCCCCATAGTGTGCCCTGGTTCCTCGTTTATTTCGACCATCCAACAATCGCTGAGGGATGTTAGATGGATGACCTAGTACGGACCTTGCGGGCGCCGTGCGGTCTTCTACACATCATCATTTACCGTCACCATGCGGCCTTCCTAACTTTCTGCAATCGTCATGCGGTCGGAACTTTGGAGCAGGCAGCCCGGCTGGTGGATATATCCTATCGCTAACTTAGTTCGGTTCCGCAATCCCGATTGTGATCTCCCTCAGCTAGCGAGTTACGGTGCATCATCGCGCTGTCATATCTTCACCTCGTTCAACCACTTAGAGCCATTTCTTGTACTTGTAGGGGTGTTTCATCGCCCAGCGAAGAGACTAACCTACCATCGATTGATTTGAGGATGCTTTCCCTGAATCACCAATGACGTCCACGATATTCCTATCAGCGGGAAGGCGTTTGATTAGATAGCACCGTCCTCGAGGCTTGTTGTTGCAGTCTTCGTGGCACACTAACTGCAATTAACATGGGGGCGTATTCGCTCCCCATTGTCATTGCCCGTTTCATATCAGCTGGATGATAACGCCGTCCTCGAGGCTCGTAAGTACCCGTAGAAATCTTTTTGTGAAGAGAATATACTAGACACTCAACATGAGGGCGTACTCGCTGAATTGCGACACTTAACTGAGGTTTATATTCGCTTGTCGTTTCATGTCAGCCGGTAAAGGTGATGATGAGATAACATAGTCTTGGAGGCTCTCAAAGAAGTCACGATGGGCGAAATTACAGATTTAATGTGCCAGTCGTCGTCAACCAGTGAGATGGCACCCACCTTCGATTTTCACGCGGTCTGATCTGCGTGAGGAGTTAGGGATTCATCGAAGAGACGTTACGTGTCCTGTCTTCGTTTTTCGACTTCTTTCATTTTCCCCGCCAACGTCGTTGACGACATTACGCCCTGTGTGCAAACAATGTTTGCGGGGACTATGGCCCTGACCTAGTGCCATCCTAGTGAGCCAGAGTTAGCAAGCAGCTACGTACCTGAGCTGTCAATGTTGACTCTTGACCTGTTAGCTGCGGCATCCAGGACTCGCACCCAGTGACCCACGGGAAAAAACAAGACCAGTGGGCTGTGTGATTTGAACCTGATAGATGTCACAGAAGGCTGTGAACTGCAAAGGAAATCGGCTTAGCTGACCAAGGGACGCCAGCCGGACATCAATACCGACGGGGGATATCAGACCAATTTTAGGACGATAAGACTTCAACATCCTCAAGGTATGTGCCCTTATGTGCCCTTCATCTCTCGTCCACTACGGCACTCTGAAATTTTGCCCTGGTTTTGGTAAGTAGGCGTCAGTTTCGGACGTCATATATATGCTCAAACCATGTTGGCAATAATGTTACTTCAAGTAGGCCAAGTACCATAAACCATGAACTCAGCAGGGCAAGGTACTTATGACTCGAAGCCCTGCCTAGTGATTGATGAATCCATCGTTAAGGGAAGGAATGGCCTGTAAGGTCCAAGATTATAATAGTACTGCGACACGGACGGAGACCTGTAATCCCGTGGTCAACAGTCTAGAAAACGTAAACGTGGGCCACTCCTGACAACCGACGGGCACTTACATCATTAATCCGACAAACTCAGATCAGATTGACCTGAGCATATCAGAAACGCGTGTGATGCTGCATGCAGAAGAGTAGCAGAAGTTCATGCCTGCCGCTGCGTGTGCCGTGCGCATCCACCATAACGTATCACAAGAATAGATTGCCGAATATCCGCCATCCCCCTCGACATTACAAATCGATGTGTCTCGGTGCAAGTGCGCCACGGACCTTGCCGCTGGCCAGAGCCAGGACTCACGAGAGTTCTATCTTGCCAGTGACATCAGACAGACACGCCACTAAGGGGCATCCCTGGAATCTGCTGGACTTCTGCACGGGCACCATTTCAAAGACGTCGTGAGCAGGAGACCAGCTTACCTGACTGTTACGACATGTATGTCACTAAATCTCTGAAAATTTCGAAGGAGATAGAACGCGTCCAGACCACAGTAGCCTGGCAGATTATCGGGTAATTATTCGAACAAAATTGATTTTCAATATATACTTACTCGTATGTATTATCGGAAAAAAAACAGCGCGAGGGAGTGATTTTTGCCCTTGCTTTTACTGCATTTTTGCCCCGATTTTGTTGTTATCTTATGAAAAAAGACATTTTGTTCATTAAATATATGTTGATCGGAGATTCAAAATTGGCGGTGCTAAATTCGGTAACCGACGCTTCTTTTCATGCACAATTCATTCTTCTACTTAGTTGACCGCCCGCCTATAAAATTCTCTTATTCTCAAACCATCCAGTCCTTCCTCAACTCTCCTTAAGTTCCCTTTGTCTTCTTGTCTAGATCCCCCGTCCCCTAGTACACTCCAGAAACAAATAGCATAATGAAGTTCGCGTCAGTCCTTGCTCTCGCCGCAGCCGCCTCTGTAGTAAGCGCGGAGACTAACGGTGAAAGAATGGCGCGTGGCCTCCCCCCCATGGCCCCCGCTCGTCGCGCTACACCAGTTGCCGGTAAACTTTTTTTTTCTTTGTAGTTTGACGCGCTCTAATTCATCCCGAAGCCGCCAAGCGCACCTCTCCTTCGGGCTCTGGCCAGTGCAACACTGGCTCTATCCAGTGTTGCGAGTCCACCGCAAAGTCTGGCCACAGTAACATCCTCGATGAGCTGTTGGAACTCTTGCACATCCACATCCCTGTCGGTACCACTTGTGGTATGAGTTGCTCCCCCATCAGCGTTGTTGGGGGTGGCTCCGGCGCCCACTGGTGAGTTTTCAGAATGCATGTTTCGTCGTGCAATAATTGACTTTCTTTTACCACCAGCAACCAAGAACCTGTTTGTTGCGAGAACAACTCTTACAACGGCCTCGTGAACATCGGTTGCTCTCCCAGTACGTTTGTTCTGTGATTTTCTTGTATTCATGGGCTTACAGCGCGCAACAATTAGTCAACATCTAGGGAACAATCACCTCGCTCAGTGTTCGGCTCCATTCCTGCACTCGTTCCGCTCTTTTTATTATCCCGTTAGATACGCACAGAAGTCGTTAATTCTACCTTGTCCGCGGCTTTGGACCTTGTTGATCTTCACCAGGCAGAAAGCCTACGTTTATTGTTTTGTTGCGTTGTTTCCTCGTGCATATGGCTATGCTTTTCCTTTAATGGAATAGAATGGACTACTGGAGTGACTGGGTTTAAGCGCCAACTGGTGTGGTGGATGTCGAGACTGCATAATATTATTATTTCTTCCGCCATTTTTGCTGATTGACGGTGATCGTGATCCTCGATCATGACAGATGCCAGTTGAAACGCGCAAGTAAATTGGGGGTCGATCATACTAAATTTGCCAAGCGCTCTCAAGGACTTAGCCGGTCCCACTCCCCGAACCGAACAGCTAGTAAACATTGGTTTCTTTGTGCTCAAACTTGTGTGGGTTAGCGCGAGAATCATGGAAGCGTCACACCTAGCACGGTACGTTATGGTCTTACCCGTCAAGATATCATACCCATTTCGACTTATAGCTGATTGGTATCGACGAGAGGAGCTTTGAAGGGCTCAGCCGACCTGCAACGACTCATCACGGAGTATATAGTGCGTTGCCGACTATGTAGTAAACTGAGCACAGCTGAATCATATAAAGCAATATGCCAAGGCGGCCTGCGGGCCTGGAATCTAGTCTGACTCGGCCCATATGGTAAAGAATCCACTAAGAGCTACGTCTATCCATCGCTACTTGGTTACCTCATTACTGACAGTGTGCAGTTCAGCGAGGTGGTCAGTACCATGAAACCGCGTATTCTGAGAATCAAACAGGAACATAATCAAGATAGATAGATATATATGGTTGCTAAACTCAACTGAAACGAGAACGCTCGGGCATGTCGCCGAGCGGTTGCATTTGTTGGTACGGCGTTCCGGCCTAGCCGAACCGTTTCACTGGCCCGCATCAGCGTGTTAGCTTCTGTTCATCATGATCTACTCGGTCATGACTGTCATCGACTCAACTTATCGTCAGAAAAACCGTGTGACAGATCGACGAGATCAGATGACCGCACCTAATTAGTCTCCCGTAGGCAGACCCGTGCTGGCACCCGCCGCGCAAGCCGCGCGAAATTCGAATTGTTCACATCACCGCCTGAGCCAGAAGTTCCTGCCGCACTCGAAGGCCCTGTTCCCGACACACAGAGGTTTCATGTCTGCATGTATTGTCACTTAGTACTTATCCATCATTCATTCCGTGCGGACCTCCGATTATCGCATGGGGCCATCAAAGATCGCCGCCGATCCGTGGAAGGTGTTGCGCAGCCCTGCGCCGAGCCACGCTTGTATTTGATTATGCGGGATCTTGCGCAGAAGTCAGGGACGGCCATGAATCCATTCAGAATGTGCTGTTCTGCAGTCACATCGACAGGTCAGAAATTCCAAGTCTCGAACCTCTCATTTTTGCTGTATAAATTAAATATTGATGTAGGTCCTCGGTGTGGGCGTGCAAGACATAGTCTAGTGACGACTCTGAGAAAATCGCCCAGCTAAATTAAAAACCTTCAAACTCTTCTGATCTCGTCAGGGGGATAAGATCATGGATGGGTGTCATATATTCACCAGATTAATTGGGGTTTATCAATTAGAATGTATCGCCTGCTTGTGCCAACGTCGATGTCATGACCAACTACATGATCATCAACTGCATGGTGGATTCTATACAGCGCATTTCACGTTGCGATGCCCTTATATTCCTTTGCATCCTGCTGACTTGGAGGATTCGGTGGTACTGATCAGCATCAAGGGGTATGCTTGAGGCGTCGTGGAGGGGTGTTGGCAGCTGGGTGGAAGGTGAGTTATTAATATCTCAAACTGTTTGCTGGTTCTTCAGAGGATTTCTGATATTTCTGACTCTTCTGGTGTCATGCGGTGACTCATGCCTCCACGCCGTCAGATTGTGGATGTGCATGTTGGGTGATGATACTTATTTCTAGCACGAACATCATCGTTGTACGTTCACCACATTCGCCACTCACAACCACCAATTCATTGAACATGACCCTAGTCTCAAATGATCCCAGGTACCGTGGCGGACGCAAATAAATTCGTATGGTATTCTCAACTATTCATAGGTGCGTAGAGAGGACGATGCCGGCGATGTCTCGATCTAATCTTAACTTTAGTTTCGCAGTTGCTTCCTTTGCTCCAGCAAGATAGTATCAAAGAATCTTCCATATTCTTGCAGACAAGAGGTACCCGTTGAATCAGCGCTCAGTACCGGACCGGCCTTGTCACTAAGCATAGTTGTATGAGTTGAACTGATCTGGGTGAGCAGAGTTCGAATTCTATATCAGAAGAATGATGTGACGATACGAGTGATTCAAGGCAGGGGCAACGCTGATCCCTCGTGACTATTTATGATCTCAGTGTGCGCATCTCATGTTATAAGTGAAGTGGCAATGCGTGCTGACTGCAAAATATTCTAGATGCGATATGTTGGAATACCGTATGCTGTGTACGTTCGCAAGGTTAATGTGCTTGGACATCTCGCAATCAGCATTTACGTGTTACGTATGTCTCCTGAGTCCTCACATGTACTGTTTGTTTCTTCTCACCGGTAGCATACAGCGAGCGAGTCTTCCGTCAGGTTCGGTGACAGATGATGTGGGTATTCTGTATTGACACCTGCCATTGCCGTCCAATTGGCTACATTCATATGTAGGGCTCGACCCAGCTTGTCGGTTCAATATAATGGCCCACGCAGCTGTGAGTTTTTTTTTTAACTTATGCAAGTCTCCGCAGCCTGAACCCTGTTGATTCCCTTGTTGATGCATTGATAGGTGCCGGGGCACGAACCCCTTTAGTATTCATCTCGTGAGCCTGATGATGCTTGGATTTTTATTATTGATATCAAAGCTTACCCCCGTGAAATATAGCGGCTCTGTATTGCAACAACCCCTGTGCTTGCGATCGTGAGAGTCAAAAGATTACAACGAGAAGACCAGGATCTTTCTGAACCGCTGATATGTGCCATGTGATCATAATGACATGCATCATGTTGACGTTGTCATCAAGCCAATAGGTCCTCGCCCCGCCCTGTGTCTTGCAGTCTGGATTGCTGTAAAACACTTCTGTGAAATGCCACGATCATATCCGCAGGACGGACCACCGGGATTGGTTCACGGTGTTAGTAAAAACTCGTATACTTTTACTTTGCCAGATGAGCTCGTAATGTGAATCTTCTTATTCCGCTGATTTTTTCGTGTCCTAGCTTTGCTGCTGTTTCTTGTTTCAACCTCGGTTCTTTCCCCCACAAATCTTGGTGTGGTGACCTATCACACACGTGCATGTATATATTTCAGTTCGTCCATCCTGTAGACTCATCTTCTGTGGGAACTAAGATTTATTATGAGCCTCTTCAATTCTCGCTGCAGAGAAGTTTGTACTCAGACCACGCCTCATCCTTACCGTTCGAGGATTTCGCGCTAAGCTCGGAGTCGTGGCCGACTTTGACGCAGAAACCAATCATGACTTCAATTGTTTCCCAGGAGCACATGCATATTAATTGTCAACTGGTGGTGTTTAGCAGGGAAATGACTTGTCGGGTGCTGTGACCCGTCTGAGCTCGGAGTACGGCTTTTTTTGGCATCATGATTGGTACTGATCTTGTGTTCCGATGTTCAAAGCAGTATCATGTTGCACCACTACTGAAACTAGTTGCCTCCCCACATTTGCATCGCACCAAGCTTGCTTAACTCACGCAGAGCCTCATCGATCATCTCGCAACTATGTCGAAGGTACGCATTGCATTATACGGAGTAGATGTCTCGTAACCCCGCGGTGCTCAAATTTGAATTTGGGTTGTGGCTTCGTTTTCCATTGGTGAACAACTCGCCGTCTGTGATATACCTGCAGGGAAACTCGTTACACTCGGTGGCGATGCTTGCTGCTTTGTTGGCCGCCGCAATTTCCGACAACCGTTCAACATAAATATGAGTCTTCCCTCGCCGCGCACGACAGGCCTTTAATGATCAATCGATCAGGGACGCCATACGAAATCACTTATAAAATCCGGAGCTCGGGGCTTGTCATAATACGGCGTGCGGCGAGTCGAGCCCCGATGAGGTGATTCATCTCATGGCGGCAATGCACTTCGAATTCTCCGAGTAACATCCTATAGTGTAATAGGTTCTATATGCGTTTTATTTTACGACAACCTGGTTGATGACTCCGAGAGACTGAACTGCCAACGTGCTGCTGGAGCTGGTCTCCCCTAGGCGGACTGTAGACGGAGGCGATAATTTTTGTGCTATACTACGCAGGAGCATTGTACAACATTGGTGAAGATCTTGATTCTGTTCGAACAGCATCATGTACAGTTTGAGATCCATTGCAATGTCAAGCGTGTGTAGGGATTGTGTTACAAAAAAATACATACACGCGTTTGTGCCAATACTAGAAATACACGTGCAAATAACTCTCCATTCAAAACTCTAAGCTTTGCAAATCATATCTGCTTGATAGGGAACCTGTAAGTACTTATAGAAAGCAAGCGGGCGATTGACTGACAAATTTATCTCGCTCCACCCGAATTGATGGGGAAGGTGCGAGACAGCTGTCGTTCTGCTTCTCGTTCGAATATGTCCGACATCTCCACAAGCGCCTGATGGATTTCGCGCATGTCCTGCCCAGCCTTCCTCAAGCGCCACAACGCCTCCATTGCGGTGGCAGAGGTGTCTTCCATCTCTTTGAAGTCATCCCTCGCCTTTTGCACGGCTTTTAGTGCGATCTCCATGCTCTCATTTGCTTGATTCAATAAAACATGCTGGAAGACCGGTCAGGAATGAGGAACGATCTGGAGAGATAAGTTTACAGGTGGTGGTGCGCGTTTTGCAGGGACTTCTTTCCGCGGCAACATAGATCCCACGAAGGTTGACCAGACAAGCAGTGTGCAGATAGACATCACGATATCGACGACGATGTTTCGCCCCAACGCTGGATGGTACGTTGTAGCATCGATGGCACACCTCAACCCGAGCCCGAGAATTGACCACACAGGAGAGATAAAAGTGAATAGATGTCCAAGGGAGTAGGCGAGCGCGTGATAAAGGATGAAGAGCGTCACGAACATTATTAAAACTGTGCAGGCGCGTAAGAGGACGAGATTCTCGTCTGGTTGAAATTCCAACGTTTGCGCATGTTATAAATGTCTTGAATGCTATATTTGTGGAAGGCGCACAGCTAGTGGCAATGGCAGCTAGGAGAAACAAAGGACAATAGTTAATTCCAGTGAGACCGGAACCTTAAATTAGAACTGTACAGCACATCCGGAAATCTCCGGATGGCTTGCCTCGCCTAAATCTATTCAGCATAGTCAATACTCACCGTGCCGCCCAACGTCAAGATGCCCAAAGGTCGGAATGCGTATCGTTTATGAGTGTCCAAGGCTGACCGTTCATACCAGTTTACAAGCCCGGAAAAGTGCTTCCATCATACATGTGATCGGTGTGATTGTGATTCTAACCTTCCTGTCTAGGTCGCCATCGTCCTGCAGGGCCGCCAGGCAGGCAAGAAGGTCGTCGTTATTAAACAACTCGATGAGGGAACCAAGGAGCGACCATACCCCCATGCCATCGTTGCCGGCATCGAACGCTACCCGCGAAAAGTTACCCGTACTATGGGCGCCAAGAAACTGAAGCGGAGAAGCCGCGTTAAGCCTTTCATCAAGGTGAGCACACATGGGCCACGACACGGAGATTCGAACCGATATTTACTGTATGTCTTAGGTGATTAACTACTCGCATCTGTTTCCCACGCGTTATGCTCTGGAGTTGGAGAGCTTGAAGAACTCTGTGGCTGCCGAGCACTTCAAGGAGCCATCACAACGGGAGGATGCACGGAAGAACATCAAAAAGTTGTTCGAGGAGCGTTACCAGACTGGAAAGAACAAGTGGTTCTTCCAGGCCCTTCGTGTATGTTCCTTCATGATACCCCTTGCGTTTAGGGCTGATTGTCTGCGACATAGTTCTGATCGCTTATCTTTTTATCTGTGGTGCTTGGGAGACGACTTCGCAAAACTACATGTACACCACATGTCCATACATGACGCATGCTTTTATGCACCATCCATTGCATGATATTTCTACGTGGATGTGATGCTTCCCGGTATACACGTAACTTGCAAGCTCAACTCGTGCAAGTCGCTAGCTGGTCACTGAATGCAGCTACAACTGCCTGCTTGTACGATTCATGTCGGACTTTGTGATCGTTCGCCATCGACTCGGAGTACTTGAGTCTGATTGAGCCCCTCGTCATTGAATATTGAGGTTGTAGTCACAAGTAGTCATGCGAGTTGAGGAGCCTTTCTAAGACTTGAGTTGATCGTAGACAGCTTTCTTGTGCTTTGTGCATGCACCTCCCACAAGTTGTATTACTTTTGTCCTGCACCAATCCTGCACATTAATCCCAGTATTTGTTATCAAACTGTTCACCACCTGTTTTCCTCTGCTGCCAGATCAGGATCGCACAATCTCGGGTGTAATTCTTGTATTAGAAGCAAGGTGAGTCTGCATCGGCCCTGATCGAACTACATACCAGGCGCTCGAACTACTTCCTGTTTTATAGCTCACAAAAAGGCTGCAAAAATGTCGCTCTTTGGTGGTGCATCAACGCAACCCTCAACGAATCTCTTCGGTACTACGAACGCCCAGCAACAGCCTGGGCAGACAACGAGTACCACAAACGCCCAGCAGCAGCCGGGGCAGACCCTCGGTGCCCAAACCCCAAGCATCTTCGGTAGCACGAACACCCAACAGCAGCCTGGACAGGCAACGGGCGGCAGCATCTTCGGTAACACGAGCACCCAACAGCAACCTGGGCAGACAACGGGTGGCGACATGTTTGGTAACACGTCCACCCAGCCATCTACCTCCGGCACAACCCTCTTCGGAACACCCAGTACGGCGATAAGCACTACTGCAGGTGCGGGTAGCGGGGGCTTGTTTGGGGGTACCACGACGCAGCAACAGCCTGCAGGGACTGGCTCATCTGGGACTACCGTGACCGGTACTCAGCCACAACAACAACCTGCAGCTAGTAATTTGTTTGGTAATATCACAACCAGTACAACCCTGCAGCCTGCCACGAGTAGTCTGTTTGGGAGTACGAACGCGAACACGCAGGCACAAACGCAGACGCAACCTGCGGGCACAAGTCTGTTCGGGAACACATCAACTCAACCTGCTGGGAATTTGTTTGGGAATGCAGGTACCCAACAGCAGCAGCCGCAACAACCACAGCAGGGTGGGGGTCTCTTCGGAGGTACCACGACCCAGCAGCAGCCGCAACCGCAGAGTAGTGGTCTGTTTGGAAATACTACAACCCAACAGCCCGCTACCGGTACTGGCGGGCTGTTTGGAACGTCGACTACTCAGCCAAGCACTGGCGGAAACCTGTTTGGCGGCGCAAGTACCCAAGCGCCAGCGTCAGGCGGGAGTACCCAACAACAGCAACCTGCAACCGGTGGTCTGTTTGGTAACACGACAGCTGCCCAGCAGCCTGCCTCGGGAAATGTGTTTGGGAGTACGAACACGCAGACGCAACCTGCAGGAACAGGATTATTTGGAAACACGACAACTCAACCTCAACCTGCGGGAGGCTTGTTTGGGAATGCAGGTACCCAGCAGCAACAGCCGCAGCAACCACAGCAGGGTGGCGGGCTCTTCGGAAATACTACGACCCAGCAGCAGCAGCCACAGAGTGGTGGCCTCTTCGGAGGTACTACGACCCAACAGCCCGCTACCGGGACTGGCGGGCTGTTCTCAAGCACTGGCCCAGTCATGTTTGGCGGCAGTACGCAAGCGCCAACTTCAGGGGGACTATTTGGTGGCACGACCACCCAAGCTCCAGCTACTGGAGGAAGCCTTTTCGGGAGTACGACAACGGGATCAAACCCATTGTTTGGAAATAAAAATCCTGCAAGTATCTTTGGTACTGCGCCGGCCACCTCTTCGACCACCCCAAGTCTATTTGGCCAATCCCAGTCCCAATCTGCGCAACCTATCGCTACCCCTTCGCTATTCGGCCAGTCCCAGCAGCCAAAACCAGCTAGCTCCCTGTTTGGTTCAATGAATCAACCTGCGCAGAGCACAGCCACTGGAGGCCTTTTTGGCAGTACGCTAGGTTTTCCACTATCCAATTCACTTCTCGCATCAAGGAATACTGCCCCTGCGCAACAGCAGGATCCTCAGTCGCAATATGCAGCGCTCGAGCAGAAAATCCAGGCAATTGTACAGGCCTGGGATCCTGCTTCGCCAGCATGTCGCTTCCAGGTTGGTCCCATGCAATTTATAGTTTATCGTGGACTTATCCGCAGGACAGCATTATTTCTATAATCTAGTTCCACCGACACAAGTGAGCGCTTTCGGCAGGCCTGCAAATGCCACGAACGAGGCTCTTTGGCAACGCGCGGTGCACGATAACCCTGATCCTAGTTGGTAAGTTCAACGACTCGACCATCACCCAACGTGCTCATGTTTTCTTTAGTATGGTACCTGTTCTGGCAATTGGCTTTGATGATCTGCGTCAGCGCGTAGATGGACAAATGAAGCAAGCCACAGAACAGCAGAAAGCTTTGATGGTTTGTAGCGATTTCTCACACTTTAGAAAGCTTCCTTACTCAGTTGTATTTCAGGAGCTGAAAAAGCGGCTGGAATCATTGTCCGCGAGACATAACGACAGTAACGCATCACGTTTGCAGCGCGCAAAGTTAATTCAATCACAAACACAACACCGCCTGCTGTGCCTGATTCAGCACATGCATTTGATGCTACCTACTGTCCGGTCTACGGCGATTCGCCCCGAAGAAGAGGCTCTGCGTATGGCACTCGAGGAGATCGAAGAAGAAATCAGAAGACCAGGTGGTATGAGTAAGATGCGAGGAAAGCTGAATGAACTGTGGGCGCTCGTAGGGGCTATCAACGCCGCCCGCGAGAGAGGCAGAAGGGTGGGGCTCGATGGTCATTCTGAATGGACGGTCGTCGATGAAGATGGTTTAAAGCAGATCGCTCAGGTTGGTTTCATCCGTGAATTCTGAGCGTCGACTCTGACATGCACGTTGCAGATTTTGTCCAATCAGCAAGCCGGTTTGCAGCATTTGACGAAGGTGCTGCAGCACGATCTGAGGGATCTGGAAGTGATCTATGGAAGAGAGAGCTGATCGGGGGCTTCGAGATTCGCTTGAGCATGCTGCATTGTTATTGTGATGATGGGGTTCACATTATTTTTGTAATAGATAGGTAGACAACAATCGATCATGAGCGTGCGAGTTGGCCACACTTTGGTCTATTTTGTACATAAGGAGCCTTTCATTCCGATCCGTATTACTGTTAGTTCGTGAACGAATGTTCTTCCTCCTGTAGCGCCTAGGATCCTTCATCCTGCTACCATACAGTCTCCATAGAATTCTCAACAATGCGTTACCGCACCCTCGAGATTCGATGGCATGATTCAAAGCCCATATCCACCTGCGACTTTCAACCTATCCCATTCAAAAAAGCGCGTCCAACACAGGAGAAGAATTTTGCTGCGCAGTCCTATAGGCTGGCTACAGGAGGCGAGGACAACCATGTCAGAGTGAGTGAGCCCACGATAGTACCTCCAACGCGCTGACCAACACGGATTCGAAAGATATGGATGGTGCATCCGAACATCCTCCCGCCGTCTCTTGCAGAAGGTGCAGACGGCGCTGCTCCACGCCCTGCTCGGGTGGAATATCTCGCCACACTTAGCAGACACTCGGCTGCTGTAAATGTCGTTCGGTTCTCCCCTAACGGTACGCGTTTTGCACACGCGCTTTGCCACTTTATTAACGCGACTTTAGGGGAGTTTATCGCCTCCGCTGGGGATGGTATGAATCTAAAATATCTTGTTGATTGTATTTGACGCGAATTTATTGAAAGACGGTATGATCATCATTTGGGCACCTTCCAGCACGCCTCAGACAGCCACGTATGGCAGTGATCTGACTGCGGACGAATTGCAATATGAAAAGGAGTACTGGAAGCCCCGTACAACGTTCAGGTGAGATCACTTTCATGCGCGTTTTCAGATCGATGTAAAATAAAAATTGTACAGGTGTACGACGATGCAGGTATATGACCTTGCTTGGAGTCCAACTGGGGAATACATTTTAGCTGGCAGCACGGACAACTGCGCGCGCGTGTTCTCTCCCAGTGATGGTGGGTTCTTGCGTTATTATTGCGAGGAATACAAGCTCATTGGCTTAGGCAAATGCGTCTGTGAGATCGCTGAGCACAACCACTATGTCCAAGGTGTAGCATGGGACCCCCTCAACGAATACATCGCCACCCAGAGCAGTGACCGTTCGATGCACGTGTATCGGATCTCGACCAAGCAGGGCACATTCGAAGCGCATGCTGTGGGCAAGAACACACGAATGTCTTACACCCACAATCACAGTCGCACCCCTAGCTCGCACAGCCGTTCAAGGTCCTACAGACATGAGTCTGCTGTTAGTGATGTAGAGTCTACTGTCAGCGACCAGCACAGAGATGATGTTCTTTTCTCTGGTAACTACGCTCCCCCAACACCGACCGCGTCAGTAGTCAGTACCCCATCCACGTCGATGTTCCCTCCTCCGCCGATTGAGAGACCTTCTTCGAGGCGGTCTTCATTCAGTGGATCTAATGCCCCCGGCTCTCCTGGGCAATATTCACGATATGGGAGATCCCCTTCACCTATGCCACCCCTTCCTGCAATCCGTGCGCTTCCTTCGCCCGCATGGTCTACTATTAAACTCTATGGAGATGAAAGTTTCTCGAACTTCTTCCGCCGCTTAACGTTTAGCCCTGATGGGGGCCTCTTGCTAACCCCTGCAGGGCAATTTGAGGACCCCAGCATCATTACCAACAAGCCCAAGGCCGAGGAAACTCCTACTCGGGGACGTAAATCCAAACTTGCAATTACCACAAGCGAAATCAACCCTTCATCGGCATCGTCGGTGTTCATCTACTCAAGGGCGAACTTTGCCCGCCCTCCTATAGCTCAGTTACCAGGGCATAAAAAGGCCAGCGTGGCTGTCAAGTTCTCCCCTGTGCTTTATGAATTGAGACAAGATGTAATTGGCGCAGAGGGGCACAACGAGTCTAAGACAGGAACACTGGAAAAGGGCAGGGACGGGTCAATCTCTGTTGATATTGCTGGGCCTTCTGCAACTCACAAGGACGTATTTGCACCTTCTCCAAAGGTGGAAAAGAACTTACTCCTTCATGTCGAAGCTCCTACGCCTCATGTTGTGGCTCCCGAATCAGTTATGCCCCCATCTTCGATGAAGCCTCCTACGCCATCACCATCAAAGCCCTCTACCCCAGCGATCATGCCACCTAACACTGGTTCCGTTTTTGCGCTACCTTACCGCATGCTCTACGCTGTTCTGACCATGGATGCCGTTGCCATCTATGACACCCAACAGTCTGGTCCTGTTTGCATGCTTACGAAGTTGCACTATGATGAATTCACGGACGCTTCGTGGTATGTGATAGCCCTTTTCGCTGTTGGTATCTATATTAAACTACCTAATAGGTCTCCTGATGGACAGTGCCTTATCCTCTCATCGCGAGATGGATACTGCACGATCGTGATCTTTGATGAAATTTTACCTGCACATCACACTCAACAATATGCCTTACAACTCCAGTCCATCGCGCAACATAATTTTGTGCCCCTCACGTACACGATGACACCTTCGTCTTCGTCGGTTCCATTGCCTGCCATTGTGACACCTACCGTTCCTGCGAAGAGGACCGAGCCGCCTCTTACACCTGCCACTAGCATTGACGACAATGCCCCTGCAGGCAGTAGTGCACCAGAAGTCACGCCTGCGAAGTTGGCGCAGCCCCCAAAGAAGAAACGCCGTCTAGTATTGACGAAGGTTGGGGATCTCGATTCATGAAGGATTGTTTGCGTCCCTCACGATGACGATATTGCGTAACGTTTCTACGGGTCTATGATACATTATGATTTTTTAGTGATTTCTTGTCTTTCTTGTCCTCCCCATTTGGGTTTGTATGGAATATTCACCCCATGCTTCTACAATCAGACCATGTATTGAGGGTTCGATGTGCGTGATGATGATAATGAATGTAACAATGAACGTAGTAAACCACTTCCTGGTAACACAACGACAAATCATTGCGCTGTTGCTTTCCTTCTGCCAACCTGGGCCTGGAAACCACTTTTGATCGTGTTGACAGACCGGCGTGAGCCGCAGGACTCACAGGACATGAAGAAAATACGGTTCTCCTTTGTGAGGAGTGTGTCGGGTGATTTACATGTTTTGCATGTTACATACTCGACTTTGACAATATTAGCGCTAATCATAGAAAGTACAGAAGCTGTTAAGCTTACCGATATAACGACGCAAAACATTCTCGACTTGTTTAGGTTGGAAACGACCTTTGATGACCAAACGCCCTGAACCGTCCACCGAACCGGTGGTACCCATTTCAGCGAAGAGGAACTGGATGACGTGCTCTGGTTGTCTGTGCATCCGCTTGCAGATATCTGCAACGTTTGCAAAGATCGATTTTCGGACACCTTCGCGGAGAATTTGGGGAGGTGCGATCGTGTATCGTTTACCGGTAGAAGTGAGTAATGATGGATTTGCGGCATGGAGGGAGGCGTAAAATCGTGTTAGGAGCTGATGATATAGGTTAATATGGGTCGGGGAAGATGTGACTGTATATGCACACACCTCTGGGTAGGTATAATCTCGGTCACTCCCAAGCCATGGCTCTGTGCCAGAGTCAATGCCTGCAGGTGCTTCATTTCGTGCGAATGGGTCGTCCCCAAGATCTGCCTCATCTACGTCATTGAGGTGCTCTCCATCGTCGACTTCAGCCTCATCAGCCTCGTCTTTTGCCTTTGCCTCATTTAGTTCCTTCTCGAAGTCCTCCATCGCCTTCTTCTTTGTTGATTTCTTCTTCTTCTTGATGTCAGAGAAGTCGAGATCTTCCGTAGCGGTGGGTGCAGCTGCTGCAGGCGATGCTCCTGAGGCATCTTCACCCTGGTAAGACACGCAATGTAAAATCGCGAAAGAATGGGTTCAGAATAAAACACTCACGAGGTCCATAGGGATGTCCTTTTTCTTCTTTTTCTTCTTGAGACCGTCTGGAAACATGGCCTTGAAATCATCATCTTCCTTGACTTCATCTACGACAACATCAGCAATCTCTGGTACGTCATTTTGACTTCGCTTCATCTGCTCATGGGCGGTAGTAGGGCCGAGATCAACGACATCTCCGTTGGTAGTTGTATTCTCGATAGTAGTCGGAGCAGGTGTAGTAGGATCTGCTTCAGGACCTAAAGGGTCCTCAGTAAAAGCTACGGCTTTCTTCTTGCGCTTCTTGAGCGAAGGATCGAACAATGGCTGTTCTGCTGCCATGGTGGTCGACGTGTAAGATGTGCTTGCTCGCTGATGAGTACGGTGAGCAAGATATGACTCCTTCGATGCCGAGATCCGGCAATAACAATTAAACCTCCGATCGGAAATCGCCGGAAGTCGGTGACCTGTTGGATGCTCGGAATTCGGTTGCGCACCAGTTTGACCACTTTTCAATGTTAGCAAGGCGTTCACTTGCCCGTATCGCGTCCCAGCCCTCCCCGCTGGGAGCTGCTCCCAAAACTGCCCGCAACATGGCCACGTTGCGTGAAATAGAGCTGCGGTTGAAGTCGGTCAAGAATATCGAGAAAATTACCAAGGTACGCGGACTTCCTGTTTTCGTATTCTTTCTGAGGTTGACCACGGATACTCGTTGCGATGTGCAGTCAATGAAGATGATTGCTTCCACCAAGCTCGCAAAGGCGCAGCGCGCTATGCAGAGCGGCAAGGAGTA
Source organism: Suillus clintonianus (assembly GCF_016758775.1). NCBI lineage: Eukaryota > Fungi > Basidiomycota > Agaricomycetes > Boletales > Suillaceae > Suillus > Suillus clintonianus. The sequence goes on along the minus strand of NW_024539268.1, from coordinate 37,352 downwards.
TGGTCTTGCTAACTCCGGTGCGTCCCGTAGACCGTACATCCGCTTCCGCATTCTCAAATCAGTCCAGAGATATTCCAGCATACTTCTTCAGAAGCCCCTGCGAAGCGCAAGCTTTTCATCGTCGTCTCCTCCGACAAGGGTCTCTGCGGTGGTATCCATTCTTCCGTGTCCAAGGCCACTCGTCGTGCCATTGCTGACACTGAAACACCTGTCGAATCCGACTCCCCCATCATGGTTATCGGTGACAAGTCCAAAATGCAACTGTCGCGTGTACTTGCCAGCAATTTGGCCATGTCCTTCAACCAAATTGGTCGTGACATCCCCACCTTTGCTGATGCTGCAGGTGTTGCCGACTTGATTGTGAAGAGCGACGTCACGTACGACGGCATTTCTATTGTTTACAACAAATTTATCTCTGCTGTCGCCTACGAGCCTGCTATCGTTGAAGTCGCGGGCGAGAAAGCATTGAAGGAGTCTGGTAAGAAATGATATAACCAAGTCTCTGTTTCGCGACTCATACGCGTCCAGCTGGTTTCCGGGCATACGAAATGGAGGATGACGTTACCAAGGACCTCGCCGAATTCTCGCTTGCAAACGCCATCTATGCTGCTCTTGTCGAGGCCCACGCATGCGAGCAGAGTGCCCGGTACGTTTCATAAGGCAAATTTTCCCATCCTCTCGCTCAATATTTTTGGATACAGTCGCAACGCCATGGACAATGCATCAAAAAATGCAAAAGACATGATTGACCGGCTAACGATGCAATACAACCGTGGTCGCCAAGCCGCCATTACCAACGAGCTGGTCGACATCATTACCGGTACACTGAGTTTCTTCCTCAATATGATGCATTTACTCACGGTGAATTTACAGGTGCCAGTGCACTGTAAGCGGGTGCCGTGGTTGTTTTATATACACCAAGTCATTACCCCTGTCTACATCGATAGTGAGACAAACTTGGATTTTTCTGCTCTGAACTTACGTGTAAGTGATCAATGTGAGATGCACAGCAAACCCAGGAGGGCAAAGGTAATATGACGGATGGGTTTGTTCATGACTATACGAATGCCTGTGTCTTGAGACAATTTTGAGCCACTTACCTTGGCTCAGTGCCTGTTCTGTTGTCATGTATTATCACGACTGTTGGGTCATGAGGCAGATATTCCAAGGGCTTCCTCGGGTCACATGTGAGTACACACGTAGGTATTTCTAACAGAGACCCTTCGTTGGTTCGACAATGGTTCTACCATTGGTTATATGTATTGTCGGGTGATGCAGGAGATAACGTTAAGACACGAAAATGTGGTCGCGCTACGTTCACAATGGAGTGGATATGGTCAAGATATAATACAACAGTGACAGCAATGGCCCCGCATTCATAAAACACATAATGAGCCGTAAAACCATTAATGCTTGCATTGTTTTGACTTCTTATCTATCTTGTCTGGGTACAACTGTTTGTTCGGCATTAGCACCAAGCTCCTGCAACGCGGCTCTGACTCACCTTTCCAGGGTTAAACAGACCCAGCGGGTCAAGGGTCCTTTTCACAGATCGCATTAACTCCACTGTTCCCTCGCCGAGTTCTTCGTAAAGATATTCCCGCTTCCCAATCCCAATCCCGTGTTCGCCAGTGCCTGTAGACGTAAGATCATCACCTGAGCTCCAAAACTCGTGCATGTACTTAGAAGCGAAGACGTACAAGTGCCTTCAAGCTTTATCGCACGCTCCACCATCATATGCACAGCTTCGCGAACGGTCTCGAGCTCTTTGTCATTACGGAAGAGAAGCAGGCTGTGGAAATTGCCTAAATGTTATGTCGTGAGAGAGGCGAGAGAGTGGGAAGGGTGCGGGTACTGACCGTCGCCGGCGTGTCCTACAACTATTGATACAATGCCTAGTCGTTCCAAGTCTTTCTTAGTTTCATACACAAGCTGCGGTAGTTTCGAAATTGGCACGCTACAACAAGAAAGCATGAGCCACGTCCAAACCTGCAGTGGCTTGGGCTTACCAAACATCAGTGCTCCACCCCCGACTCCCTTCCAGGAGGGCCAAACCAGAAAAAAGTGCATTTTTCCTGTCTGCCCATAAGTCATACGCTTCCTTCTCGGTACGCGCCAGTTCAAAACCAGTGCCACCGTGCTTCTGCACAATTTCCTTCACGATCTTAGCGGTCTCCGCGATCGAAGCAGACGTTGGACCTTGGAATTTGAAGAAAATGGAGTCCTGTTCAGGGTATTTGCGCTGAGAAGCACCAAACAAATTCACAGAGCGCATGAATTCGGAGTCGCAGAGTTCGGCACATTCTGGATCTTGGGTGAGAACGTTGCTTTATCTGGAAGGGGGTGACCTACGGATGCCAACACCACGGTTGAGCACATCGATGACGGCCTCCGTTGCGCGTTTCACATCAGGGAAGTGCACGACGGCGACTGTTGTTGGGAGGACAGGAGCTAACCGGATGGTGACTAGAGAAGTGTCAACAGCAATCGACAAAAGTAACATACGTGATATCACCTTCTGTGATGATACCAAGAGTGCCCTCGGCACCAATGAACAACTTCGTGGTGTCGAACCCAGCTGAAGATTTCCGAGCACGTTGGCGAGTTTTGATAACTTCTCCAGAAGGAAGAACAACCGTCTATGGGGATACCCAATCAGCCAACTCGAATATCGTCAAGAGAATCGATCCATACCGCGTTCAAGAACCATTCGCCTTTCGCAGTACCGTAGCGGACGGCATTCGCTGCCGAGGCCAACGCGTAAACATTCGTACCACCGATTTAAGACAATCGGATAGTACGTACTGCCTGAACAACCAGTACTCATCATGCCACCGATGGTTGCGCCTGGGCCGGGATCCAACTAAGCAACAAATTGTCAAATAACGATATAATGCCAAATGCCCGACCGTACGGGAAAGAATAATGGTATGCCTTCCAAGAATGTAAGTAACATGACGAGGATTGATTTGTGGTCTTACCTTTATTCCGCAAAATCTCGTTGACTTCCATCCATCCGACACCGGGTTGACAAACGAGGTCCGAGTCTGCTTCTATTTTGAGAAAATATGGAATGGTTCAGCGACGCTAAGAAAGATGTGTGACACACTGACCATGAATTTCGATAATCTTGTTCATGCCGGACATATCAACACAAATGCCACCGACAGGGCTCTGGAGGGGGACGACCGTCGTCAGCACAAGTGGCTTTGAAGAGCAATAGACTTACACCACGATAGCTTCCCTCTAAACTTGTACCACCAGAGAAAGGCGTGACGGGCATACGGTACTTGACGGCAGTCTTGACAATTTTGACTACATCTTCTGTACTCCTTGGAAATACGACGACAGTATGCGGTGCATCTGGAAGGCTGACATGAGGAGAGGAATTCGAAACTCGGCTGAACGGAAGTCCTCACTTGGGTGATAGTCATTCTCCGAGTATCCGTGAATGCGAAGGTCCTCCGGATGGGTGGAGACAACGTCGTCTGAGTCGAATAAAGCACGAAGCTCCTTGATAGCCTGTTCAAAGTCCTTCGGAGTGCCATATGTGGGTTCCGCCTCCTCCTGGGCCTGAGATGTCAGAGAAGGCTTTCCAAAAGCGCTGAGGGAATATCCGATAAGTCCGCTGGCGATAGAGCCAATGATGATTGGGGACCAAGAACGTGTACTCCTCAAGGGCACACTAGAGCTCTGTCGACGGGCGAAGGTCAGTGCATGTTGCTTGACGGATCTGGAACGAGCCAAGCTTGTCCACAGGCCGGTGGAAGACTGCAGCCGCTGGAAGCAGTTGGCTGGGAACATGTGAGAGGAAGTATATACAGCGGTACCCTATGGGCTGCAAAGATCCAACGATCTTGAAATTCGTGAAGAACAACGTTGGAAGGGTGGGGAAATCAGAACTGCTTCGGCCAGCACATAAGACCTAGGGGACGGGAATTAGACCACTATAATTAGGCGATTCAGTAGATTGCATATTGGATCGCCTGGGAAGTGCAGGCGCCTGATTAGCACGCTGAGATCAAACATGTCTCTGTTCAGAAACATGATGCTACAACGTGGTGTAGGCCAAACTGCGGCTACACGGACATCTGTTCATCACGTGAAGGGCACTTCGATGGAACGGTGCACGCGCGTGCGGATAACATGTCTGGATAGTTGAAAATCGGAATAAGTACGGAAGACTCTCTGGGAAAGTAGTCGTCGCGTAGGAAGAAACGAGCGACGTTGGACCGAAGACTAGCCACGGACCAATCGAGTGACATAGCTGTCAAACCCCTTCTTTCTACTTGAGTAGTCTAGAGCGGTCATAGTACAACTAGACGCGCATTTGGCAATACAAGCCATTTCAAAGTTTGTCGCCGACAGAACCCCAGGAGGACAATAACAATCGAGCAGCGCACCAGAGACATTTTCTCCCTGCACAAATTCTGTCACTTGGGTGGGAGCATGAGGTGCAAAACTTACGGAGCTCATGATGGTGCATGATGTTAAGCTCTTCAACTTCAATTTGACATCTAAGTTCTATGTAGATCGCAATGTCACAAATGCTTACACCATGAAAGAATCATCAAATTGACCAGATCTTATCTTATCTCCGTTGGGCGACGCCTGCTAGAGTACTGTCAGTCAAGATTCGTTTATCAGGCGATATCATTTTTGACATCATATTCAACGTACACATATCGCATCCAGAGCTGATCATGACCTATATCCACGCTCCAACTTCCTATCTTCCACCGTTCTTTACATCTTGCATGCACGCCGCCGTCGCAATGTAAGATGTCTTGCAAGACTTGAAAGAGTTTTACTTCCCCGCCAAACCATTTCCTGCGAATAGGATGTCGTCAATAAATGCTGCACCTGCGCTGAAGCAGAACATCTCTAACACGGTACACGTGCTTCTCACTGACCTGCTGCATCAGGTTTCTACATCGTTCGCATCTGTTTCTCCCTGGCTGAAAATATACTACGCATAGAGCATAGGAATTGTTCAGGATGGCTGTTGCGAGGCATACAACATCGTCAGATGCCACGAGATATCCGTATGTAAACTTGAAGGACCAACATTGCAACACCCGTTGTAAACTGCGGCTCGACGCCAATGTCCTTGCCATCCATGTCATCCGCCTTTGCAATCTCGATCGTTGATACAATTGACACGATAGAGGCCCGAGCTGTTTGCGAAGAAACGACCAGCGCAAAATCTCTTTGAGGTGTTGTTAGTTGCATTTTCAAACCCAAGAAGACATCGTGAACCTTCCAAAGCCAAAACTGGAATGACTGTACAATGGTTCATCTTTCAGCTTTCTGTCCAGTAAAATGACGATTGGGATCAAAATGCGACGGATTGGATGTTTTTCCTCATCATGACCCATGGCCCTATGGAAGGTATTAGCAACTACAATGGCCATAAGGGTAAGACGACGACGATACGTACCATGCATTCAACAACACCACGGAACCTAACAATTTTTTAGAGAAATATGATCAGGAGCTTGAGGCACAGGTAGTCAAACACTATAAACATCATCGCACGAGGTTGCACATGTTATGGAAGGCCTGCAGCACGTGTCAGATTGACTTCAACATCTCCCCTGAGGCTTACCAAGAGGTGCAGAAGGCTTCCATCTGAGAAGTTCACGACAGATAGCCTTGATGTACGGCAGTGACACTATCCTTGAAAGTGGGATTTTTGTCGCGCCCACACGCTGCGTCGATTGTTGCTCTAGCACGACTCTGGACTTGCGAGTAAAGAAGTATCACCGATAGGAATACATGAAGAGATGATGATGTCTGCAATTTCCATCTGTAAGAAAGCTTAGGGATAACATGACGCCTCACCAATGTATGTGGTTGCAGCAACATCCTTCATCAACTGTTCATGTGCACGAACTTGACTTTCGTCACCCTGGGTCAGGAAGTCTGATACCATAGATGGACGTGCTACACCCTCTGCCTGGCAGAGAAACCAGCAAACCATTATCGTAAGAGTTGAGGTATCTCTGAAATGCTCACCAATTGTTTTTTCATATATTCCAAGGGTGTCCCTTATCATACTCTTTCAGGAGATAGGACTTGATTAACGATCTGAATGACCCTATGAATAGAGGTTACGGAGGGATCATCCCTTGGCCTGGTCTCGTATCCATACGCGACTGCCAAAATGAGGGACGAAGCAGATCTGTTTCATATTAGAATCGGAGTAAACACAGGGAATCGTAGTTTGGGACCAACGTGTTGAGGTGCCGTTCCATTTCCTTGGGGGGATCCAAAAGATTAACGATCTCATGAGCCTTGCGAAGATACAAATCCTGGTACGAGTTCGATGCTTCGACGCGGAGTACCTGATGAATTTTTTGCGGTGCGTATGGAATGTATCACCGTGTGGCAGGAGCCCATTTCATACGACATTCCAACACTGTCCTCGGTCGGTCAAGGTGTTGGTTGAAAGACGTAGCAATGAAAGGACAATCAGAATATAACGCCGAGCGTCAATCTACAATGGTCCTGGCAACTTTCTCGGAGTTCATGATGATGAAGTGCCGACCAAAAAGACGCAAGTATACAATATCACTTGGGATTTGAGACTGAGCCACAGAGCATCAGGATGGCAAAGGCGGATCAACCAACCATATTGCTTTCCCCACTTGGCATAAGATAGTCAAGGACGAGCTGCATCAATGTCGAGGGCATTTCCTACGAAAGGAAGCAAGCGCAGTCCGTGTGGGAGTGTCATACCATTCGCCTTTTGTCATGTTGTACGTTCTGCAACTTGTGACTGCGCAGCCGATAGCTGAGAAAATGATATAGCTTTCGACCATGATGGGGATGATGATGGAATGCAGGTCCCAACAGGCACATCTCTTATCTCTTCGTTACAACATTGGTAGGGTCGTGGGGTGCCCTGTTACCGTTCCGACGTACTTCGGCTCTTAAGTCTCGAGAAGAACATGACAGGTATGTGCATTACCTCACTTACAGCAGAGGTTGAGACCTCCAAATGATGATAGAAGAGACGGTGGCAAGGATGGTGGCGACACCGTGTGCGAATCTTTGTTGAATGATCACAGTCCTTTAAGCTTCAAGAACGTAATACTCCATATGCGGCTGCCTAACCTAAACAATTGCATATGAATTTTCAGTTCGTGGGTCAGATACAGGGAGACGCACGAAAGAGGTAAATCTTTGCAGCAAGAATGGGCTTGTGAGGGATGAGTACCGCACAAGTTGTGCGGTCACAACCGTGACGGCAGCTCGCGATGGTGCCCCAGGAAGAGCACCGTTGGCTCCCAGCATCCACCTCTCGCCCTCACGTAGATCAGCGGCGGTTCGCAGCTGCCGGAAATTCGAAAAGTTGGTTAAAAGTTGGTGCATCGTCCTGCTATATGCAAGAAGCATGGCTCGAACTCTACGAACATCAAGTCAAACGTGGTCATAGGACGCGCTGGAGCCGCGAAAAATCAATAGTAGGTTTTAAGACGGGTATGTAATATACATCTATATCAAACGACCTTGACGAAAATCAGTCAAGTTCTCTCCAACATGTTGCAGAGCTACACACCTTTGGTGCTAAGCTGACAATCTTCCCCCAACCTTTCATGCGCAAGTCAGCGCTCACAACGCCACCAATACGGGTCCCCAGCATCTCCCTCTTGTTATTCAAAAGGACTGCCGCATTATCATCGAACCTGATGAAACGTCCGTCTGGTCTTCGAACTGACTTCTTGGTCCGCACGATTACTGCTCGGCGTACATCTCCACGTCGGACTTTGACCGCGGTGGTAGATGCCTGAGTTGCTGCTGACACTGGGCGCGCGCGTTTGACGACACAAACTATTTCATCACCGACAGAGCCCCAGCCGTTATTGACCTTCTGTTTGAGGACATTGACGCACTCGATGAGTAGTGCGCCGGAGTTGTCTATTACCTGGATGAATGTTGTGAGCTGAGTGAGGACATACAAAACTTCACTGACATTAAGTGTAGACTTGAGCCCAATCATCACCCTCAAATGACAAACGAAAAAGTCGCGAGAATTGAAAGAAGAATGTGGGACTGGTAGTGTGACCGTCGTGTGGTGTGTGGGAATTTATATACATATATGTATTCGATAACCCTTAGGTGTGGGGTGTTAGTACACTGTCATTATGTTCCTCAACTGCGTATTGTAAGCTTCCAGTCTTGAGAAATCGGCGTTTACAAGGTCAGCGATCTTAACGCTAGTACTAGTTGTGTGAGGCTCACCCAAGTACGCGTGTTGCATTCGGTGTTTCCTGGACCAAAGTCCATTTGGTCGGGCATACCGTACGTTTATGGAGATGTATTTTCCACGCGAAGTAGGTACCGATGAAGGACTGCCATGGTCGTGAACTCAAACTCCACTCGCTGTCTTTCTTTCTCCCTCCATCATCTCCCCACATAATACGTCAGTTTTCGATCAAGAATGCCTGCCTCGCGTCGCGGAAGTGGTAGCTTCACGCTAACTACAGGTCAGACAATCGCAATCCATACCCGGACGCAAGATGAGGAAGACCTTCCCCATGCAACTAAAAAGTATGCAGTATCACGCGATAATATTTCATCCAGTCTGCTCACGTTTATTATCTTGCGAACCGCAGGACAATGGCTGACCACTTGAGAAAATACGAGAGTCTGTCAGTCACCCTATCAGGGGCTCCGACGATGGATCTACTGAATCCTCGTTGCACAGGTTCACACTCACCCCGCAGAGGATGCGCATGATTGTCGAGGCCTTTACCGAGACGCTTGAACTTGGCCTGAACAAACCCAACCAGATTGTAGTGCGTATGTACTCCCACACGTCAATACCGAATGAGATCACCTTGCGTTTGTTGTTCCAACTCCATTGATTGCAGTTGGTCATGAGATGAGACGATTCAATCACTGCATCTCGCGATGCTGGTGATTCTTGATGCTCTTCACATTTGTTTTATGGGGAATTTCCTACTCTGTGCTGAATTAGTACTTGTAGCCTATGATTCCGACATTCGTGTTTGGATGGCCAACAGGTCAGGAGAAAGGAGATTTCCTTGCTCTTGATCTTGGTGAGTGATTTGCCATTTATGCCATGTTTCCATGCTCTAAATATACACATGCGAATGCATTTCGTCATATATAGGTGGAACGAATCTGCGTGTTTGTCTTGTGACCCTTCAGGGAGAGGGAAAATTCGAGATTTCCCAAACCAAATATCGTTTGACTGAGGAGCAAAAGCAAGAAGATGGCCAGAAATTGTTTGATTTCTGCGCTGAATGCCTAAACACCTTTGTTGAAACCAACACGGGCGAGGGCGAGGGCCAACTGAAGCCTGGTCAATCCCTACCGCTTGGCTTTACCGTAAGTCATAGCCTAGCCTAACGTCATCATGCTGACTATGAAGTGTTCAGTTTTCCTACCCTTGCTCGTAAGCGCATGATGCAATTGTCAGTATGTGCAAGATCGATTTGGTTTCGGTATACAGGCAGGAACGCATTGACCACGGCGAGCTCATCCGCTGGACCAAGGGTTTTGGAGCGGGAAACACGGAGGGCAGGGACGTTGCGGAGATGTTCAAGAAGTCCCTCGAGAAATACGTACGTTCTGTCAAGCCCAAGTTTCTATCCACACTGACTCGCAGACGAGCAGCAATTGCCCATCAAACTAACCGCTCTTATCAATGATACAACTGGCACATTGATCGCATCACACTATGTGAATCCTAAGACGAAGATCGCGGTTATCTTCGGAACTGGTTGTAATGCGGCTTACATGGAGCACGTCAAGGACATCCCCAAAATAGGGCATTTGGGTATCGATTCTGGAGCTGAGATGGGGATTAATTGTGAATGGGTCTGTCGGCTTTTTTCCCGATCCCAGCACCAGATTGACGGGCATGACAGGGTGCCTTTGATTCATTTGAACACGAACATCTGCCGCGAACGAAATACGACACAATCGTTGATGATACTTCAAATAAGCCTGGGGAACAGGCATTCGAAGTGAGTACCTCCGTGCTATGTTACATCATTAGCGTGACATCTCAACCATCCAGAAACTCATTTCTGGCCGGTATTTGGGCGAGATTCTTAGACTGGTTATTTGTGAACTCATCGACGAAGGTGTACTTTTCCTCGGACAAAACACTTACAAACTCGAGAAACCCTACTGTTTTGACACCGCATTCTTGTCTCTGATGGAGAGGTATCATATTTCCCGTCTTATATCAAATGCACAGAAGCTCATCGTCGTATTCTTAGCGACCCAACAGACGAACTTCTTATGGTTATCGGAATCTTCACACATTTCTTTGCGCTTGAGACAACACTCGCGGAACGGCAGTTCTTCCGGGCTCTTGCAAAACTCATTGGAAGGCGTGCGGCTCGGTTGAGTGCTTGTGGCATTGCCGCAATCGTCAGCAAGATGGGTTATCTCGAGGAAGGCTGCTCTGTCGGGGCCGATGGATCGTTGTACAACGTAAACCCCCTTTTTGTCTGCTTGCCACAGGATGTTTACCCATCTGCAGAAATACCCCGGGTTCGCTGATCGCGTGCATGAAGGTTTGCAGGACATTTTCGGCGATAAGGGACGGTGAGCAGTTCTTGTTTGATATCCTCTTTCTCTACCGATCTGAGTGCCATGTAATCACAGCAACATTGTCACACACCATGCCGAGGACGGCAGCGGTGTGGGTAGTGCGATTATTGCAGGTCAGTGTCGTGATCTGTTATCGTATCAGTTTCTCCGTAAACTTATGCTCATGTCATTTTTTAGCCATGACGAAGGACAGGAAGGATGCTGGATTGTACCTTAATGTCTGATCATACTATTACGGTCATAAGAGGGGAAACACGGAAGTCTATGCGTATATGTACTTTGTTAACTGCCGTCGCCATTAGAGTTTGGGTTCTTGATTTTTTTTGTAAACGTCCCGTATGGGCAATGGACTACCTAAGTCGGCAGTCGTTTTTGCTGTGTCAAAAAAACTCTTCCATTATGTCGAAGACGCCCCGAATTAGAGTGGAGTGGGGGGAGAGTGGGTATACAAGATGCTAACTATGAACTCCAAGACAACCAGATCTTGTGAAAGCGTTGCGACGAAAGCATTGTCAAGATAGCGTAACTGCACGTATAATTTAGGCCACCCCCGCGGGTCTCATACCGCTCTGCCAAAAGGATCGTGATTCGCGTGAGCTTCGGTAGGCTCCATCGGGTGTGACGACTTGGGAGAGCGTATTGAGTCGTCGCGGGTGATTTCTTGGTGAAAGGAAATCTCAACATTCAATGGAGCGGACGGGGGCGAGGGCTTGGGGAAGTCCGACGGCCGCCGCAACCGGATGGCGCTTTCTTCCATTAGGGTGGTGGAGTGATTCGTCCAGGCCTTGCCCTCTGAGACGCGGTAGATAATAAGGAGCGGGGCAATGACCTAGAATATACACGTGAATCATAACTCGTTCCGACTTCTGCGGACACCTACCTGCGCCTCGCCCAGTAATTGCATGAATGCATATGAGATCGGGTTGTTGAGGGTATACGGTATGAGGTAAAGGAGCGAGCATATCGAGTAGATGGCGGCGGATTCGATAATGATGGATGCGAAACTGGCGTAGATCGCGCCGTGGCCTAAGCCTAGGACTCTGGATATTCGGCGACGGTGGTATAGGAGGCGCAGGACAGTGAGGAGGCTGATGAAGATATTGATAACGAGGGAGAAGCAGAGATATGGAAAGAGCAAGCTGAAGGACATCCAACCGCTTTCGGATTGTGCTGGTGTTGAGACAATGACTAGCCAGAGAGTTCCAGTGACTGTGAGAAGGGTCAGGGTGGATTGCGAACGTCAGATGTAAGTTTGACACATACCGAGAGCTCCGAGGAACAGGGTAGATCCAAGTCCAACGATAACGTAGTAGATTCTGGTATTTTTGTACACTACCGTACACCGCCAGATCTATGGTGCGTGGTCAAATGATAGTGATGGGGGATACAATTGGACACTTACCATCAATAAGTCTGCACACCAATCCGAAACCACGAAAGCAGTGTTAAGTGGAGGTGAGGAGGTCGCCTCCTCGTATGCACCAGGACCTGGGCAAACGATAAGTACGAGATGCAATCTATTTCAAAGGTTGCAAATACCTCCGGGATATAAACGATTGTCGATGAATCCCATCTGCGTTATCTGCGAGTTGAACGCCACATATATCGTACCAACCACAAAGAGGAAAGCGACATAGAATAAAAAGAATCTGTTTTTCTTGTAGCCAGTGCCATGGGATTGAGCGCGGGGCCAGAGGGAGCGCCAACACATGGCAGACAAGACGATCACCACGCCGTAAAGGACGCCAGTAACGATAGCGCCCTGTAGCCATGCGCCCTCAGCATAGATCTGGTCATTGGATTCATCAGGGCGGTAAGACATAGCAGCAGAGTGCCGATCTAAAAAATGAGGCTATATGCTGCTTTTTGAGAGCCTGACCTTTTTGGAATAGCAGTACACGGCTGTACAACGCATATCAACCGCATCACTTTAATCACGGCGTGATTGCTGATAGGCTAGCCCTGCCCGTTGTGCTGGCACATGAATCCTTCTTTGTTTATTCTATTTTTCGGAGGTTGCGCTCGTTGGTGTTCGCTGACGGCAGTGACGGCAAAGTCGTGGGATATGAACATTGTGCAGCCCGACGAATCGCCATTTTGACGGAGCTTGACAGAGCTTAACCTGTATATGTGCAACTGGAGGGAAGAAATTCGGATAAAACCCGCATAGCGTGAGTAAATGGAATGACCGTGAGTTGCCGTGAGTGGAGGGCGCTGAGACTGTGACACGGCAGCGCCCATCGGTACTAGGCCAACCTACTGTCCTAGTAGCTGGGATTCTAAAGGAGGATGGCATAAAGCGCCATGGATTCCGGAGCGTTGCCCTCCGACTCCAATAAAAGGAATCGCTGTCGGTCTTCCTTCTATAGGTCTGAAGGCCAGGTACCCCCAGAGTGCGTGTCACCAGCTAAGGTTTGAACTTGAATGGGAACATAGTTTTGTGAATTGTGGAGTAGTACGTTCTGGGGAGTCGGTTGATGCGCAGAATGTACCAGTCATTTCGTGACCAAAAGGTGTAACCGCGGCAGCAAATGATGGATCCAGATTAGTACTTGCGCGGCATGACCCATCAAATCAACGTTAACGTATAGTACCCTCGTAGCGGGTGTTGGCGCCTGTCAGGAACTTAGACTCAGATGAGGCTATTCGTATCAATATATATGTAGCTGCCTTGGGTGAGAAGAAATACTGTCTTGCGTATTCCATCAAACATGCATAGTGACAGTTCTTATGTAGAAAGACGTCAACTGTCATGATAGTATTGGGAGCACCACAAGCCCTTTTATTTCACTAACAACGTATCATCTGCGGCCGTGTCACAACGGGTTGATTAGGGGGATGTAGGATAGTAGTTTCGTCGCCGGTGGAATTGATCCGCATTAAACCAGTGACTGTTGCGTAAAAAACTGTCAAAAGCCGGCTGATGGATTACGAGTTGCTGTCTTTCCGCTTGGAGTTGAATGTGTGAGTACTAGTAGAGTTGGGGCTAGGTTGGGTCACCAGATATCCGCGAATGGCTACGGGCTGCATGTCAGAAAGTCATCGGCAAATACCGTCGTAAACTCTCGCGTTGAGATCTCGGCCGGAAGTTCCTCGGGCGACTGCATCAGACGAATGTCAGCGATGACCAACAAATCGGCAAATGCTGGCGAAATCCGTCTGGCAGGTAGTGGACTAGCATTGACCGCGCGATTCGTACCGGTCCCCGCCCCTGTATCGTGATTGGAACACTGACATACTGGCGTTGATCGTACCGGTCCCTGCTTCTGCATCGTGATTGGAATGATTGAGATACTGGCGTGGTTGGTTGGTACGGAATCGGTGATGAGTCTAGGAATTTGGAAATGCCAGCAGTGGCTCAGCAGTAATCAAGAAGGAAAGACTAGAGGAGACTAGCCCAGCAGGCACCCAGTCAAGATCGATTCGTCTCTACAATTTGTTTCTCTTCGAAAAGTCGGGAACAGTATCAAGATCGTGATACACATGGAGGGATTGATCATCGATTGTGCGTTTTAGTACTTGAGGAATGGATGTGCACGTCGGCCGCTGCATCCGGCACAGGAACAAGATGTAGGAATTTCACTAAAACGTAGCAGAGACGAAGGCACCGGAAGGACGGTCCACGCGTAGATATATGAATCAGTTGGTTCTGACACTGGAGACTATATGTCAACGCACGAGGGGAACGACATTCATGCAGATGACACAAAAGGTACATCACGCGCGAACGAATGATATCGCACAACGAAGAAATTTTCGCCGGGACTGTGATAAGTAGAGATCTGAAAGGATTGCCAACGGACATGCCTCCACGCTTCGTGGAAGTCGCGCACGCATGCCACAGTTAGTTCGGTTGAGAAGCCTTATCAGAAGCGCCTGCTGTGATCAAGAGTGAGCGATAGCCTATAGGAACCGATAGGATGAACATTGTCAAAAGAATTTCATTTTTATGCAACGACTTAACAACTTGAAACGAGCATCCGGAGTGCTATGCATCGCAGCAGCTGATCATTTTATGTAGTAATAGCTTGAACGTGCGTGATCTCATGCTACCGCGCGGCTTCCCGTATGTACGCGAAGAGACAAATCCTAAGGTTCAGACGGCATCAATGAAAGTTCTCTGACGGCTAATTAGGCCGACGTACCAATTATGTATTCGATGAGCAACGTTTGCAATAGTCGAGATAAGGCTGGCACCAGTCATGATGTGAGAAAAGGCGGGGCTGGCTCGTAATAAAGTGTCCCGTGGGTCGAGGCAAAGCTGAGGCGAGCGGACATTGCCGCGACGATCTGAAACATCTGATGATCAGTTTTGAAATAGCCCAAGGGAACATGCCATTGTCAAGCACTTCCTGGCTTCGAGCATAAACGTAAAAGTGAGCTTGAGCAGATTGGCGCCATAATAGTAGTCAAAGTTAATTCGATACCTTCGCGAAGCTCTGGGAGTGGACTACGGCACCATGATGATCTATGTCGTCGCTGGCTATGAGAGTAAGGTAGTGCCACTGTGCCAAGGGTGGAGCTAAAGCCTGGAACGATGGCGATGGAGCAGTCGTTGACCGCAACTGCGGATTAGGTAGGAAATATTAATGTAGTCTAGTCCAGGCTTGTTTGCAATGCCGTGGCTGCTGTGAGACAAAATCTTGATCGTGTCACTTTCCCCGCATATTTATTACACTTGGTAACCAAACTGTTTAAATATCTTTTCTCTCTGCCCCCCTTTATAATCAACCTCGTCCACCTTTATTTTTCTTCACACCCCTTACTAGTTCAGAAGTTCTTATGATCTTGCTATGAAGATACCGAGAAGCCCTGCGTCTCTACGAATCGTTAGGCCTGTTACCCCCGTCCTCAAATCCACAAATGTTTCTCGACAGTTAGCTACCGCAGTCATAACCCCCCCTTCCTACCTCTCTCTACCACCCCCTGGTCCACCCCACCCTCTTATTCCTGGCCCGCCTGGTAAGTAAAGAGCCATTTTCGCCGTCATTTTTACTAATTTGTCCTCAGTTGTCACCTCTTTGGGAGCCGAATACAACGAGAATCTCTTCCGGTACACCTCTGGCAGGTGGTTGTACAACGAACCCCAGCAGATGGCTCAGCGTTACATCAAGTTTGATGTCGCTGCTCTCTATCGTGTCATTGCCTCTGTCTGCTCTTCCCCTGTAGTGTCTATGGAGAAAAAGGAGGGTCTGTTTAACAAGACCTTGATGGTCACTCTCGCAAATGGTCAAAAAGTTGCTGCTCGCATTAAGGCAAGGCATATTTCATCTACACGGCGCTATTCATACTGATCTCCATTCATAGAATCCAATTGCCGGTCCAGACCATCTCATGACTTCCAGCGAGGTTGCAACCATGGATTTCGTCCGCCACAACCTCGGAATTCCCGTGCCTAAGATCCTTGCCTGGAGTTCTCACGCCGCCAATAATGGCGTCGGAGCGGAATACATCATCATGGAGTCCGCTCCGGGCGTCCAGCTTAGCACCGTCTGGCACACCATGGACTCACGCCAGAAAAAGAACGTCGTCAATTCGCTTGTAGCACTCGAGCAGAACATGCTGAACGCAAAGTTTGCCCAGTATGGTAGCTTGTACTACAGGGATGATATTCCCGAGTCGAAGCGAGCTCCTAGCCTGTATGCCCATGGGTCACGTAGGTTCGGTTCTGAGGACAAGTTCTGCATAGGTCCCATAGCCCATCGCAACTTCTATGAAGATGAACGCGCAACTATGGACCTTGACAGAGGACCGTGTGCGTATCTCTGACACTCTGTAATTGTAGCATGTTGCTAATGCTTGTCAAGGGTCATCGCCGGAGGACTACCTTCGCTCCCTCGCCTTGCGCGAGGAGGCATGGATATCACGCTTTGCGAAGCCCAACATTCATGATGACCCTTTCCGTAATGTCTCAGGTCCTCAGCTCAAGGAAGAGCATCTACAGTGCTTGGAACAGTATCGCTCAATTGTTCCCGCCCTCGTGCCGACCTCACGAAAGGTCCTTTCATCTAACCTGTGGCATCCTGACCTCAACCCTGGCAATATCTTTGTATCCGATGACCAGGAGCGACGTGTGGTTAGCATCATTGACTGGCAAGGCTGTTGGGCTGGTCCGGCGTACCTCCAAATGACGAGTCCATCCTTCCTGGCTTGCGGTGGCGCTGGACTTGATTCGGGCCTCGATTTCCCTAAACTTCCTCCCGAGTACGACGTCATGAGTCAGGACACCAAGGCTATGATGCGCGAAGATCACAAATCACAGATCCTTTACAAGCTCTATGAAATTAAACAGCTCTACCCTTATCGTATTAGCGATCGTGAGGCGCGAACAATGCCTGTCCGCGCAGCAGGCCGGACATGGAAAGACGGCATTCTTCCAATGCGCCTCGCGCTGCTTGACATCTTCAGCCGGTGGGCAGAACTCTCTCGTAGTGACGAGCCTTGCCCACTGCGCTTCACGCGGGAGGAAGTACAAGAGTTGAAGCGTCAACGAGACCGGTATGTAGATTGGCATGACTTCCTGGACGACGTGCGTACGACGTTCGGCATGCGGTTATATGGATGGGTGTCACCGCATGAGTACCCATCGAAGCGGGCGTTGCTTGAGGGCACGCGCAGTCGTCTTCCTGTCGCGCTCACCAGTCAGCTGGAAGAGATTCTTCCCCAGGATTGGTGGCCGTTTAGGGACACGGTCCCCCTACCCTCTGCGCCTGAGGTGCGGGTGTGAGGCGGTTTCAACATTACTTTCTTTGATTTCCCTTAGTCTCATTAGAACTACTGCTATAGTTTTTCATGGTTTTATCTTTGTTGTGTGTAGGGGACACGGACCTTCATCATTATTATTTTATGACTCATGGTTAATTAGTTTGTTGCTATTAGATGGTTTATCGTTTAGACGTTTGCTTTTGAGCTTTGGGCTATCTTTCCTTGTATTTACATTAACGTGTTTAGGGCTACTTTGCTTTGCTTGGGGTTTGAGAAATACATAGAGTACTAGTGCACCACCACCAAAAAAAGAAAAAAGGCAGAAAGGGAAACGTGACCGTGCGAATTTCTGCGTAGAGACTTCTTCACCGCTGCGGCGGCGGCGCAACTTGTTTTCACTTTCTGTTTATCGAGATTCGACAAACCACTCAGAGTCACGGTGTACTCAGTAACAGCACACTAAGATTCTCCCTTCGACAGGCCTGACTAGCCTAGGGAGACTACAGATCGACGCGGGCTGTCACGCCGTCACTGCCTACAAACGCATCAGAGAGTACTTGGGGCAACGGGTTTGTCAACGTCCGAACATCCATTATGTTCCTGATTTGTGGGAAAGCATCCTGCACATCAGTGATCATAACGAGTGTTCAAACGATTCCTGCACCCAGTGTCGCCCATCTTGTTGGCTAATCAGTTCACCCTATCGTAGGAGAAACGACGCCCATCAGGCCTTGAGGCTAAAGTTTACTGGCGATGTCTAGCCTTCCTGCTTCGCCAGGGAATGGAGCACTCGTCGCAGGAGAAACGAGACCTATCAGGCCTCCAGGGTGAACGGTTATTGGTGACGTCTGTGATACCTGCTTAGCGCTGCATAACCTTGACACTATTTGACGCTAGTAATGTATTCCACGTCCCTTCTAAAAGTTCCGTGTGTCTTATCTCACGACAAAGCTTCTGTGCATCCAGGCGGAAACACAGTTACTTAAACGACACGACTTCACATCGATGTACATGTGATGGCGCCTTCTTTCAAGGTCGATGAGATATGCCCAGTGGAACATCCTTGAACGTGATTATTCTAACATTTACGATAAGGAGTCAGGTGGCACATGTGAAGTTCAACCTGCTCATGGTTTCGAAGCTTTCTACATACGCGGAGATCACAAGATACTCCTCACTCACACCGATACATACATTTGACAGACCGGGACGGTCGGTAACTCTGGCCACCGGTCAATTGTCAATTTTAAGGTAGGTTTCAAACACTGTCGCATGCGGTCATTCAGAGCCTATTGTGATTTGTACTATCCAAAGTGATACTGCTTATCTGGATGCGAGTGCGTTGTTTGGTATATCTTATCTTTCGTTGCTCTTATATTTACTCTACTAGTTACCGTCTAACATTTGTCCCCTCATCTAATCACGCCCACTAGTGTTCCATCATGGTCAAGTCAGAAGGTTCCAGTGCAGGAGATGACAAGGAAGAGGCACGCGATGTTGCTGTATCTGACCAACGCCTCCAGGACCTGGGGTATAAGGCTGAATTCCGCCGCGAGATGTCTCTCTTTGGAGTGCTTGGGATATCGTTCTGCGCCATCGGCATTCTGACTGGAATGAGCAGCGCGTTTCAGACGGGGTTATTCTCTGGAGGCCCGGTTGGCCTGTTCTGGGGATGGAATGTGAGTTTTCGCGCTTCGGTCTGCTTGAAAACGATGCAAACTGCTGTTTAATATAGATATGCAGTTTCTTTATGTTTCTGATCGCTTTAAGTCTTGCAGAGATCTGCAGTACATAGTAAGCAAGTCGTTATACCATACCAGAGCCTACGTCTTAGGTTGTCACGTAGCCCAACAATGGGAGGACTATACTTTTGGGTTTGTAAAATGAAACCAGACGTACCCATCCTTGGCTGTGAGTCTCATCGTTCATTCTCCACGCAGTGACTCATAAATTAGTCTTCACTGGCTGGCTCTATTCCATGGCTATGGTGTTTACTGGCGCTTCCGGTAATTTGAGGTAAGTTGCTTTCGCACCATATGATCCGAAGCCTACGATTCGTCATATAGCGTCGCTCTATACCTTGCATCAATGGCAGAGGTTGGACAAGGAAGGACTTTAACGCGTGTAGAAATCACTGCGATCGCATGGGCTATGAACATATTCTCTGGCATTATCAACACCATCGGAACGAAGGCTATTGGACGAATGAGCACGTTAAATGTCTGGTGGACGCTCGGAGGGACGTTTGTGCTGGCCGTCACCCTGCTTGTGAAAGCACCTGTGAAGGTAAAATTCTTCTAACCCGCATGATTTATTTTCTTCACGCGAAACCTGATCATGTCTGATAGAATTCTCCCGATTTCGTGTTTACGAATTTTCAGAAGTAAGCCTTTCACTTTGCACAAAGAACAGAGTTAGTGACTGGCCGACTAGTTTCACCGGTTGGGAATCCAGAGGCTTTGTCGTGCTTCTCGGGTTTCTTCAGGTCAGGTTCAATTCTGTACGGATGATGCACAATCTGACCCACAGCGCTACCTTTCTATAGGCTGTATACACGCTCGAAGGATGTGAAACAGCGGCTCAAGTAGCGGAAGAAGCTGTACGCGCGGAAATTCTGGCCCCACTCGCTGTAGTAGGCAGCATTGCAGGCTCTTGGTTGATCGGTCTCGCGTACATGCTTTCACTTCTCTTCGCAGTCCAGAATATCGCGTCCGTTCAGGCCACCACATTCGCCATTCCAATTGCTCAACTCTTCTATGATGCAGTGGGGCCCCAGCTGGCGCAAATGTGTTTGGTTGTAGTAACGCTTGCCCAAGTGATGGCTGCGATTACAAATTTTACCGCAAGTTCGAGGCTGTTCTATGCGCTCGCAAGAGATAATGCGTTCCCGATGAAAAAGCAATTTTTGACCTTGAACCGATTCCAAGCGCCATACTGGGGTGTATGGACCAGTGTCTTGATAGGATGCATTATATCATGCGCCTACATTGGGTCTGCGGTTGCAGTCAGTCAACCCAGTTTCTTCAGAGATACTTTGTTCTGATAGCATTTCCGCATTCGCAGTTTAACGCCATCTTATCCTCAGCAGCCATATCGGTGATGTTGAGCTACTTGCAACCCATTGTTATTCGTGTGTTCTGGTCTGACTCGTTCGTTGTTCAAACGATGTATCCGAGCCTCGTTTGACTTGTTTGTTGGATTTAGCATTCAAGACTTTGGACCTTTTTGCCTTGGAAAATGGTCATGGCCAGTGAACTTTGCAAGTTTTTCGGTGCGTACCTTCGATATTTATCATACATAGCCATTGATTATCTGTGTAGTTCTGCGTTTTCATCTGCATTTTATTCGTCCTACCTACGGCATACCCAGTGAACGACCTCAACATGAACTACGCGATTGTTGCTGTGGGCGGTCTTTTGGTCATAATCACCATCAACTGGTTTTGGTGGGGAAGGCATAGCTTTAAAGGTCCTGTCAAAACAGTCACCTTTCAATGATATCACGAGTGCCAGAGCTGGCCTTGCGATACGACTTTTTAAATGAGAAACAAAGATATCCACATGCGCATACTACACTTCATCATGCAGGTACCTGCTGACAAGGCTGACCAGTTGACATAGTAGTTATCTATGATTGAGACACCATAAAGCAACGGTATCAGGGTAATTCCTACAGCAAGTACAATGTCGAATCAAGAATCAAGATGATCCATCATCAACAGTAAAACTGTACCACAAACCGACACGACACGAATTACACACCGATATGAATGAAAACAATTTTTTACTCCAGCAGAGTACGTAGCATGGTTGAGTGCCGAGGCCGCCTTCGTACAGTCCATAGCACCCTCCTTCAAAACATTGAACATCTTCTCATAAAACAACTTTAACGTGTTTTGCAACAGCGTCATCGACCACCCAGAGTGCCAATGACGCTCTTGAACCTTGAAGAAAACTGCAAACTAGCTGTGAGATGGACGACTTCGTCAGGAGTTTCCTCATCGCCAACAGCTGTATGACACACAAACAGGAATGCAAATTCAGCTTGGGGAGCATCATTCTCCATGGGTATCAAGCAGCGCGAGAGGTTTGTCTCTCATAGAGAAACGTGAGTTGTAAGGCTGCTCGCGGTCTTACTTGCCACGGGTGATAACAACACATTGTATTTGCCTACCAAAACACAACACAGCTAAACGACAGTGACCCACACCAAGGAATCTCTAATATGTCCCCGGCTGCGGGAACGTAGTCGGGTATACAAACGCGGGTTGTACAGGCGTATACCCGTATGGGAACTGTGGATAAACCATCCCTGGTTGCGAGTAACCCTTTTGCATCTGTGGTGGCCATCCATACAACAACGAGGCGTTGCTGGGCCCTATCCCCATCCCCATCCCCATCGGGAGGGAATCATGCCGCTTGTTATACCACGATGCTGCAGGTTTCCCGTCATCCACCGGTGAATCTGGGTGACGGCGGTGGCGGGAGGAACGGCCAGGGAAGTAGGCATCGACGATTTGCTCGCTCTCAACCCAGGGGAGTTGGTCGAGGGTGTGTAGAAAGCGCTTGATGCGCGTAGCTGGAGGAGGAGAGGGCCAGGGCGGGGGAACAGTGACATAGTCGGTCACGGTGACAGTTGTATTGGGGATGGCAGGGTGAACAGTTGATTGAGATTGCGAATGTGAATCATGATGCGAGCGTGAGTGTGAGTGTGAGTGTGAGTGTGAGTGTGGGTGTGAGTGTGAGTGTGAATGTGAATGGGATTGGGTATGAGTACGGGGAGAATGAGCATGCTCAGTGGAGGAGTGTGGGCGCGGATGTGTCTCCTGTGTTCCAGTCTGCTCGCTCGAGCGCTCATCAACTGTCGAGAGTACTTGAGGGACAGCATCTACACCGGGAGCATACACTGGCGACGATGGTGCTGGGGGAGGTGGTCTATGCGGATGAGGCTGCGGATATGCATAACGCTGTGGCGATGGTTGTGGGTGCAACTGGGACTGGGGCATGTCCATCAACTCTGCAGTTTGCGCTATTCTGGTGGGCGTGAGCGGGCGCAAATTCAAGCTCGATATGGTTGGAAATTGTGGATCATTCTCATGATGAGCACTAAGTGACGATGGGAAATCGCTCGACGGTGATGGTCGATGCGGGGACTTGCGCAAGCCGGAGAACTTGCGCAGACCTTTGACGAAGCCCCCAACCCAGCGTCGTGCACCTTTCCGCCCACCTGTATGTTGAGGAGCGTTGGAGAAATCAAAGTCAACCTCCCCATTGTCCTCCGGTAGTTCCAGCACTTCATCCTCCTCGTAATCAGGGTCCTCCACAGTCATGTATTCTCCGATCATTGGGGAGGGCATTCGCATGGCAGGCGACGGAGTACGCCGCATCATGGGCGAGGAGTGTGCCACGGGGAGTGGTTGACCCGGAAATACAGGTGTGGGGAAGTCTTCGGGGTCGAGTGGAGGTGGTTGCCATCGCTCATACGGATCATGAACTGGGGATGGAGGCTGTTGGTTAGTAGAGACCCATGATACGTCTCGCAGTCGCCTGGAACTGTCGTATCTGTTTCTGCGTACGGGGCTGGAAGAGTGCTCCCCGGGATCGACGTAGTCACGGTAGTGGGTTTCTGGATGACCGTGGTAGTCGTGATGGTATGAACTGGCCACGGACATGTGCGTTGATCACGAGAAGTCAACGATATCACTGTCAACGTGAGTCGTGACTGCGTAGAACACGATGTTGCGTTGTACGATTCAGACGTACTATGTATGTATAAGAACACGAGGCAAAGACACTGCCAGTGCAGCTGTTGCTGGCTGGCCTAAGGAAGCCAAACGCAGTACTATCTGCGCAGTTGTGATCTACGAAACAGGAGGAATGTTCAATGGGAGCAGCACGGACGTGTGGCTACGTATGGTCGATCTCCGGAATGCGATGTTCACACCTTGAAGCCCATCTCAGAGAGCCAATTCAGTTGATCTTCTGCTGCTTCTCCGAATTGACTTACAGTTCAATTATAGTAGGCCAAGGTTTACCCATTCATCCATAGATAGTGGATGACCCTGCATTGCATGTAATACTACTGTAATGATATGTCCATCTCCACCGTGACCGCGCGCGAACATGTATCCTAGGCAGACCGTCACCGAATAGAAGGAAGTGACAGCGTTCTTTCATGGTGTGACTTATACCGATGGCGGTGACATCCTCGAGCCGCCCATATGCATGGCTCAACATATGACAGAGCTTTGGGATAGCATGTGCTAGAAATCAAGTAGGCGGCTTGACGCCAACGCCAATGAGCTTCAACGGTGTCACTTCAGCACATTTACTGTACATCACTGTTCTGGCGGCTAGTGACGTCCCTCGGGCATGAACAACTCACCCCGGGTTGTATATTTTTAGCGCCGGCGGTCTTCTTTGAACTGATCTTCAAGTTGTTACTTACCTAACTATGTCTGCTGTTGCCCAGAAAATCCTTGTCGTGGGTGGAAATGGGTTCGTCGGTGAGGTTTCTGAGACGCTGATTTCGTCTGGCGATTGAATCTCATCCAGTGGCACTCTAGGTTCTGCAGTGTGCAAGGCTGCGATTGTGCGGGGCATGGGGGTCACCAGTGTTAGGTATATCTGAACTTCTTTTCTGTATGCCGAGACTATAGTGCATGTTCAGTTCGTCTGGGAAGCCTTATCGTACCCCAAAGGGCCATACCCCAGACTGGGCAGAGAAGGTACGTCAACAACCCCTGTTCAACGTGTAAAACGCTTAGAGACCACCAGGTAGAAT
Organism: Suillus clintonianus; assembly: GCF_016758775.1. Lineage (NCBI taxonomy): Eukaryota > Fungi > Basidiomycota > Agaricomycetes > Boletales > Suillaceae > Suillus > Suillus clintonianus. The sequence continues at coordinate 13,268 of NW_024539268.1, read as the reverse complement.
GGCGAAAAGCCGACGCCATGAATCCTGACACATATGCTGATATTCTACCTGGCGTCAACGCGGTCGTGCACACCATAGGCACCCTCCTTGATAATACACAGCGTAATAAACAGTTCCACGACAAGGACTTCGTGGGCTTGCTGAAGTCCATTACGGGTATCACTCCGGTTGAGGCGCGCCATCTAGGAGCCTACGAGAAACTTAATCGTGATACAGGTGAGCTTCACCCGCCTTCACGTCAGCAGCGCATCATTATATGTTGTATTAGCCATCCGTATGTGTGAGGCCTTCACCGCCAGTAAACCTGCCCAAGGAATTACGCAAGTTCGCCCGTTTGTGTACGTTTCTGCGGAAGATTTTCACAGGCCTGCTATATCTGTGCGATACATAGAGACCAAACTGGAGGCCGAGGGAAAAATCGATGAAATCATGAAAGAACATCCACAGTATCGAGCGGTACACGTTCGGCCTTGTGAGAATGCATTTTCACTCATACTTGAAAGACATTAGACACTAACTTATATTCTCTAGCTATGATATACGACCCTGAGACTAGGCCGATGACTATCCCAGCCAACTTCTTTACCTTTGCGGCGTGGGTGCACGCAGGTATGCCGTCATTTGTACCGATGCCAGCATCCATCCTCCGCTGGTTCGGCACGAGGTTCCCGAAGGCGACTGAGCAGACACCTTCGGCGTTGGTATCTGTGGCCACCCTGCTGAGCGTCCCTCCAATTCGTGTCGACCACTTGGCCGAAGCTATCTGCGCTTCCCTGGATCCTGCTAAAAATATTGAGGGACCCATTGGTGTACGTGCCATGAGGGAGCTAATCGGATGGTCGAAAGGAGGGCCTACTCCGTCGGACTCCTGATCGTTTGCTGGCGGTTAACCGCTGTTTACTCTTTTATTTAAATGAAGACTTTTAGTGTGTCTAGAGTCCTATCATATTACTGATTGTCGAGCAGACTTCAATGACACAATAAAATCAATGGTTTGGGCTCCTCACAAGATGGCACCATTTCCCTGTGGTTCCTGCCTTTATTTCATGCTTGGCATCAGCGGCTCGGCCTCCAAAGCAAGCGCTCTTATCGATAGAGAGGACACAATTGTCACCAGAAATAACATGAGCCGTGGCTTGTCATATTGCGTATTGTGGGACTGATATAGTGATCAATGAAACTTTTGTAGATTGGCTATACAATGTACTAAAACATTCAGCAGACGGTGGGACACAGTCCCCTGATTTATTTATAATTTGTACAGAACTTCATATCGCTCGTACGCGTGAAATTCATTGTATCATTGCGTAATGAGGAGTGGAAAATCAAGATAACGCCGTGAGAGGGGAAAAAAAAACAGAAGTCAAAGAAGAGATTCGAGACAGGTTGTTAATCTAGCCCTGTGTCTTTATAACAAAGTCGGCCATGGCTCCGGCCCAAACCCAGAAGCCGAACCAAGCGTTGCTGAGGAGAGTAGCATCGCAGCTCTCCTTATTTTCAAAGTCAGTCCTGGTGAGGAGTCGGGCAAGGTGAAGTGCCCCCAGGGCCACACCGACAAAAAATGGGAGGCCATGTCCATTGCGAATTCCGGCGTACGAAACCAGAGAACAGACAACGACGGAAAAGATCGCGAGAATAGGCCGGATCTGATCTCCGAAGATAATCGTAGTCGAACGCACACCATATTCGGCATCTTCATCTCTGTCCTATTTGTTGGTTGATTCAGCCGAAGATCGCGGATTAAAAGAAGATCCTTACTTGACGGGCGTAAGCAGTGTCGTACACGATTGTCCAGCACGCAGCCCCAATGTAAAGGGGAATATACACGTGCCAATCAACTGCTCCAGCAACTGAAGCCGCTCCTAGAAGCGCCCCCCAATTGAAGCACATGCCTATCCGATGATATCAATAACTGCGGTCTTGGAACATTGTAAAACGTACCAAGCACTGCTTGCGGCCAGTTTGTTACACGCTTCATGGCTGGATACAACACAACCAAGCCCAAGGACGAGAGGCCAAGCCGTAAGCTTTTGAATAGGAGCAATGATGATGAGACTCGACGAAAAAGGCAAAATAAACGCACCTGTATTCATTCAACTGCATCAATAGCCAGACGCCAAGGGCAAGCTGTGGGATAAGGAAAATAAACGCCTGGAACATGGAGACATCACCCGCAGCCAAGGGTCGTGTGCGTGTTCGCGCTTAAAGTGAAAGCGTCACAAGGGACCACCACTTTACTGAATGTGAAACACTCACGAACGGCAGCGTCGACGTCCTTGTCCCACATGTCATTGATCACACACCCAGCGGCGTGGAACACTTGGGAGGCAGCAAGGAACAATCCAACATAGGTCCACACTGTCGATATCGGTGTACCGTGTGCGTAGCAGGCCATGGTGACCGACCATGCTAGAATATTTAAATCAACAAGAGACAATAAAATCACAAAAAGCTACCCACAGCATGGATAGAATAGCAAGAGTGTTCCAGCGGGGTTGTGAACTCGCGCTAGATAGAGGTAAGGACGTATGTTGGAAGGACAATAATCCACCCAAGTTTTGGCCGAAGCCGGGTGAAAATGTTGCTCGATCGCTGTTGATTTAACCTCCATGGTAGAGTGTGCAGATATGCAGATGTGGAGGGGGGGCGACGACGAGTTTTTATACCTGCATCTTTTCGCTTCAATGACAAAAAATATTTCGCATATGATATCATTTGGATGCGATTGTGATCATTCTAATCAGTGAACCAAAGAATATTCGACAGCCCTTCTGAATCAGCTCCCAGGCTTCGAGACACAGCCAAGGCCGTCGTCATCCAGGCCCCAACGTGTGTTCGCTGCCCGAATAACGATAGTGCAAGCTTCTATCTCAAGAGATCTTGAGAATCTTGTCGATGTGCCTACCGGGGTGGTATACCAAAGATAGCCACGGTAGTGGATATAAATGATTATTCTGGCCCACTTGAGAACAAAGTCCTCGCCAAGGAATTCTTGAGCCTATTACATCCTGATCAGTCGGTTTGGAATGAAAGTCTCGATGCCACTCACCACCCGAGCTCCTCCACACTGACAGAGCTCCAATTGCTAGACTAGGTACAATATCATTAAAAGTATGTAATATTTGTTAAAAGCACCGTGAGACTCAGAGACGCCAGGTGATTAGTAGTGGGGATTTCCCGGGGATGCCCATGTCGTAATTTGAACTCGTACAATATTAATGGGGGGGTGCTTAGCGGGAATGACTGTCCAGCAGAAGGGTCGACTGGTAGTATCACTTCACGACGATGACAGGATAAAATCGAAGCTTCTGTCTGTGCATATGCGTACGGCTTGGACGGCTTCGTTGTCATGAAATATCGGGCAATGCGAAGTCAGGCATTGACTCAAAGGGACCCAGATCGGCGGCAGGGCACCGATGTCGAAGCGGAATCGTCGCCTGCATATGATAGTCCCCTAGCTAGTAGACAAAACAAATATGAGGAACAGTGGATATTCCTTCTTGATTATGTTCTCACCATACCTTCATAAAAGTTCCCAGCTGCTCTCTGGCCTTACTGGATACATACAAGCCGAAGACGAAAAGACAAACGAAGAAAAGTAGAACCGAGCATGGTATGTCAATATGTCACTATCATGGGTCCTATTCGGTTGTAGTCACCACGAGTACGCCAAGACCTCTGACACTCTATATCATGTGATGTGCTACTCCCCGGTAGTGTTCAAACTTCAACTATGTACTCCGAAGGTGCAAGACCCCAACTCAGCAGGCAGCACATATACTACCTACTAGTAAGCTGCGTCCACACCATCATGGCCTCTGTTTGGATTCACAGATTTTTCGGGAAGCTGGCGCCCACCACCGTGACCGTGACGACTGTGATCTGCCAAGCGTGAATTTATTCTGGGAGGTCCAACCATTCAAATACCAAGAACTGAGGCCTGAGGAGCTAGACCCGGTGGTGAGGAGTTACACAATATAGCCCAGCCTGGATAGCCTAGTCCACGTGCTGGATCAGTTTGTGCGTGATATCCGCGGCAGGGCTGCTGTACAGTTTAAACCCTGTGCCGTTACTGCTCGTCTTCATGATCATCACTTGTACACCTGTAGTCTGGACCATGCCCGCAGAGTCACCCTGAATTCATGCACTCGTTCGGTCACGGCTCATGGAGAGTCACTAAAGTCTGACTTTCTCAAGGGAAGAGCTGCCAATAGTACGCTTCGGTAGGGACACTGAAAAGCCTTCTTCATCCACAGCTGCAAGCTGTGACAGAATCAATAAATTTCAATGTTACTGCACCAACGATGCTGCCAGTGTTACCCACGTGTATGATGGCAAGTGCAGACTACCGTCACCGTTACAAGGATGATTGATGGAGTGTCAGGCTACGGACTATGCAGGCCTGCCACTACAGAGTTGTGACTGGTCCGGATCTATCGTCCCAATTAGCTGCTCGTTGATCAGTTCATTGAGAGCTCAATTGAGGATGGTTTACGAGAACACTCCGTTCCGGGTCACAGTCCATGCCTCTCCGTTATTAGGAGCGATCGTTTCGGTGCTGTGAAACACCTCAAGTGTGGGCGTAAGAAGCAAGAGCTCGCAGCAGTGGCCGCCGTGAGTTACGCTTGTCTGCCTCTGACATACCCCACAAGACTAAGCAGCCTATATAGGCCACATAGGCCCAGGTAGGCACCGCGCTTTCTCCTAATATGATACAACTACCTTATAGCCTTAACAGGGCGACTTTGATCGCCATACGGTTGCACTGATAGGCCACTTTTCAATTTCGATTTGGGCCCACCCCCGTCGTACGACATCACACTCCTAACATGCTTCCGCCTCGTTCCAAAAAGACCCTGGTTGATGCCAAGACAGAATGTGTTGGCTTCACTTGGAGGTAGCCTGCCCAGGCTGGCGCTAATAGATGGGTATAATGCGTACGCCAACAGGTAGATACACCTCCAGCCCAGAAGACACAACCCAAGTAGACCTATGCAATCTGTTCCCTAGCATGTTATCCAGAAACACATCAAGCACGGCGGTAGGCACGCAGACTTCTTCGATCCCAGCACCAATGTGACAATTCTCACTTTTTTTCGCATTTCAATATTTATTTACTTGCAAGACGTGTCATCTTGTTTTCGTTCAGATATCGTCATGCAGCACCCTCGGGGCCATGGCCTTGGGTCGATTTTAACACCGACCTTCCACTCCGTGAGCGGTCATTGCATGAGGGCGAACATAAATGGCACGGATACCCGCAAAAGCTCTTCGGCAACTGGACTTCAATACCAGTGGAACGAAGCAAGATGTTTATCAAGTGTGCGGAAAGGGGACCGTGCGTCATACATGGCATTGACGTAATGGACAACGACGGGAAATTCAAAACACTGTGCGCGCAACGACTGGACGACGTTGCAGAGGAAGAAAATAAATTCTGGTCAAAATTACATGAGAAGGAAAGTATTGCTTTTACCCTGTTTCATCAGTGAGTGATTAACAAATAATCACAATCAGGTGGAGAACGTCCGTGTTCGGGCGTTGTTCGTGGATAACCTGACTGTACCCGTTTTGAAGATGTTGGGGACGAGGTTCGCAAGTTGCTCTGAGTCTAGCTTGATTGTTCTCCAACCACGAACGGCATTTTCCTTTTAGGTTTAACATTGAGCCATTCTTCTTCTCATCCTCCACAAACTGGATTCCTTCGCGATATCGGGAAGAGGTTCGACATGGAAAGGGGGATCGTGCGTCTAATCACTACCTTTCGGTCCAGAGATTTTTAATCCATTTTTCCGAGTAGATATCACAGTTATCCTTCCTTTCATTCGAACCACGGAGAAGCCAATTCACAGGGTTCCTTCGTCTTCTAGCTCATCAGGCGCAAGTTCGTTGCTTTTTCGACGGTTGACTGCTTCTCATCGTAACGCATACAGAAAGAAAGAACTCTATAGACGTTCTGGCACCACTTCACCTGCACGGTAATTCGCAATTGCTTTTTGCCCCAATCTTTGTCTGAGGCCGTTCATAGGCGAACATGTACTTCTCATTGACCTCATGGCAGTCCATATGATCCGTGAGAGTAATTCCTCCACAATCATAACGTATCATCCTTCGCTGCCTGGCCGCACGACCGCCGAGCGCTTGCATCAGGTTATGGAGCTCGCAGGTGGAAGTGTTTACTGGAATAAAATATTCGAGGCATCCAAAGATCCAACTTTTTTCTTCCTGGCAATTTTGTGGTACGCGCTGTATGCGTGGGATGAGGCATTTGAAGTGTTGTATTTGCGCATCAAGGAGTTGGTGTGTACGCAGTCTGTGAGTGTTGTGGTGAAGGCTCATCATCTTCAGGAGGCAATCTTGAATGAGTCCGACTTCACTCGTATGGCCGATCGGAACCACAGCCTCCACAGCCTTCAGGCTCACTTACTCCATTACCAAACCCTCCTTCATGATTTTCAGATATCTGTCGAATTCGTCAAGGACTCTCCTAACCCTGCAATGGAGCCTAGCGATAATCAAAGCACTTCAAAGGAGTTTATCGATAATCAAAACACTACAAAGGAGTTGATGGAGCGAGAATGCAAGAACCTTCTTTCTGAAATCGACAGGTTAGAAAGGAAATGTTTGATGTTCATTAGTCGATTGAAGAATGCTACGGACTTGGCATTCGCGTCTATCAATATCGAGGACAGTCGTCAGACACAGAGATTAACAGAGGCAACCCTTCGAGACTCTGCGGTGATGAAGCAGGTGCGCTGACAGCCACGTATCTACCGAGAGAGCTCATCCCTTTTGTAGATTTCATACCTGACCATGGTCTTCTTGCCCGCCAGTTTTACTGCTGTATGTCTTTGAACGTACAACATGAACAAAAGTGCTCACTGATACAACAGTCGGTCTTTGGGATGAACGTGGTCGAAATGAATCCCGGTTCCCTAGAGACAGTCGCGCGCTATGTCGAGGTGTCTTTCGTGCTGACTTTTGCCACGACGTGGGTTGTTATCGCTTTACAACCATACAGTACAATCCACAAGTCTGATGCGGGTATCTGGCGGAGGGCTGTTTGGCCTGCATTTTTTCTCTCCCATATATTTATGGCGTACTTCAGGAAGACCTCGTCGCAGGGCAATAATCCCTGCTTACATCCCATTCGGAGAGGACGTCGTTCTTCAACGTTGAGGTTCGACGACGAAGCATGAAGTGGATGAGATTAATGGTCTTGGAGGTTTCTACGGCTGGATGTCACTTCGAAAACGAGAGGCACAAGTTGCCCATATGTCACAATCCACTTGTCAATTACAATGAGGTACTGCACAAACTCTGTAGGATCATTATGTATCATATGCACATTCTACATGTCTCATTTTTCACAGTCTACGCTTGAATGACGGCAGAAGATTACCCTTCCGAATGCGAAATAGGTAGGTCAGTGTGAAAATTGCAAGAATCTTGGAAAGGTACATTTCGTGAATGCCCAATGTGAACAGAAGGGGTACGACTTACATTAAACGCAATGACGCCAAACATGATACCAACATCACGCCAGCGGTGAGAATACTCGATATTGAATCCAGAAAACATGAACTGGTCCGTCGTCTGATATGGACAGTAGAGGCAGCTCGACGTCGCATCGGGGTTTGTTAGATATCCGCCCGCGTAAGACATGAAAGGGTCCATATAATCGGCACATGTAAGTCCAGTAGGAGGAACAATGGTAACAAGTTCCGTTGACGCGCAAACAATTGCCTGTCCGCCGACCGCTAAGAAGAAGTTGAGTTTGATGCGAATGAAAAAAACATGTAGCACAAACCTTGACCGTAAAGGCCTTCAATAAGATATGTGAAAGGCGAAACCCTGTACATCCACTGCCACCAGCCTAGCTCACGGAATGGTTGCATGACACCGTTACTAGGCCATACATCAGCAAGTCGCGTCATCAACATAGAAAATTGACTTACAATATAACAACAAACGAGAAGAGCGCGCTGAATAACAACGAAGCAATAAATGCACTTGGAGCCATTGAAGCTATTGCGAGTGCGATCGTCGTGTAATAGAGCGGGAATATGACTCCATACACCAGATAGGTATATCCGGCCCGGTCATTGTCGAATCCGACCGTCCAGTACCAGCAAATAAAGAATATTGACGAGCAAAAGATATTCCAAGGTATCTCGACAAGGATTTGAGAGGTTACGAGAGCAGTCCACTTGTACATCCTGCTCTGGCGCTCGCGGACTTCATAAATTGACCGAATATCGATGTAGATCCCCTGCATCTGTTGAGAAAGGGGTACACACAAAATTGTGGCCAAGAAAATTGCCTGTGATACCAGTTAGCGAACGAAGCCACTTCATCAGATGTCGGAAGTCATACAAAGAGTTTGTTCTGTGTACCCTGAAGGGAGTCTTTCGTCTTGAAGAATGTGAAGCCGATCAATAGACCACCAGCGATATTGAGACCTAGCTTTGCCATCAAGTAGGTTGGATTCCGCCAATATGCTTGGTAGTTGCGCTGTGTAAGGGCAATGGTTTGGTGCCTCCATGAAGTGGCAAATCGGGTGCGCAGCGCTGTCTGGACAACGGGACGAGATCGACCTTCAGTATGAATGCGCCCAAGCTCATCCTCAAGCACGACAGCTTCTGGCGAAAGTTGCCAGACATTATGCCAATCAACAGATGTGTTCGCGGTTGCTCCAGCACCAATGACATCAAGCATGTATTCCGCACTGCTATAGCTTAATTCCACAAACACCTGGACGAAAAAAAGGACTTACGGGTTGGCTTCCTCGTCACAGGGTGGGGCTCCATTGCGCTCGAAATATTTCAACATCGTGGAAGATTTTTCTCCAATGTCACCGAAGTAGACGGTTTGGCCACCCTTGCGAAGGAGGAGAAGTTTGTCAAACAATTGAAAAAGCTCCCCAGAAGGTTGATGAATACTAATAAAGCTCAGAATGGGGAACACTATTGAATGTATACAACACTCACGTGCACAAGATAGCTTGTCCACTGTCAGCCAGCTCACGAAGGAATGTTATGATGCCCCAAGCCGATTGGGAATCGAGACCAGATGTAGGTTCATCAAGGAAAAGAAGAAGTTTGGGCTATTGGCACGCTAAGTTCGAACAGGGCGCTGCATCTCCAAAGATGTACATACCTTCGCGGCCAGTTCGACGGCTATTGTCGTGCGCTTTTTATGTTCAACGCCCAACGAGCCCACAACTGCGTCTGCATAGGCCTCGAGGCCACACATTTGGAGGCACTTGTCGACGCTAAATAATACCAGTCAGAATCCCCAATAATACAACGTAAAAAGGAGGACATACTGAGCCTGAATCTCCTCCATAGGGACAAATTCTGATTGTCTAAGATGAGCTGAAGAGAGAATGGCTTCCCTAACAGTGGCCTGGGGTAGATGGGTATCCGTCTGCTGACAATATCCACTGAACCAGTTTTTAGCGTTGCCCAACGACGATGCGGTTTTTTACCTACGTTTGTGCTTGGAAGTCTGAGGGGAGGGGTTGTCCATTGATGAAACGGTCGCCTGAAACGACACCAACATCGACGCGCTCGGCAAGGACGTTGAGCAGAGTAGTCTATCACAGTCTTGTCAGTCTAAAGCGACGTTGACCAGTAAGATGACGATAACCTTTCCTGCGCCCGATTCGCCCATGAGAGCAGTTATCTTTCCAGGTGCGACATAACCAGAAATGTTGTCCAACAACCTCCTCTCTGACCCCCCTGAAATTGGCACAACGTATTGCACATGGTGCCAGGTGAAGATATCGGGAAGCTCAGGTTTCTTCTTTCCTCTAGATGCATTGCTGTGTCTGGGCGCATTTTCACGAGGTGCTGATGGTCCCGCTTTTTCTTCATCTCTTCTTACATTGGCGGGCCCAACAGAACCTACACTCTTGGGCTTTTTGAAGAGAGTGACAGCAGAATCAAATGCCGATCCGGTGTTAAATTCCGTAGCGAGGAGCAACAAGAGAATGAAAGCGGCACCAAATGCACAGATAATGCCGTAATTCTGATAGAAAATAAATTAAACTGGTTATGGTCATGACTCGTCAGAAAAATAGATTGGGACGTACGCGCCAAAGATCGCTGTACTTGTAATCATACGATAGGTAAGTGAAGGCGTTACCGTCCACAGTCGACATTCCAGGCTGAGCTCCGACAGTGGTGCAGACTTGATTAGTCAGCGATATATTTTGATATGCAGGACCCTGAGGGACTAAGGTAGTGCATATCCCGTTCAAGGTGTGAAATTCGTTCATCATCAATGATTCGAACCCGAACCCGAGAGGCTGCAATAGATATTTCAGCGCGGCACTCGGAAGATAGATCGTCATCGTACATTCAAGTAAGTGATCCAGCGAAGAGCACCCGGGATGCTAAGCCGAGGAACCGTATAACCAGTGAACAACGAGAAGACCAAGACGCCAATGCCAGCGACTGATGTAGCACTAGACTCTTCTTTAAAAGCTGCAGCGACCATTCTGAAAAATCCTTTCATCGCAATCGTCATCGTGAAAACCACCAAGAAGAATACGCTGTCAGAAAGGGATGTCAGATCTGTAGAGTGAGTAATCTTGTCGACAGGAAACTACTTACAAGAACTGTGATGGTGTCCTCTGAAGGTTGACCAAGAAGTACAGGAGTACAGAGAAAACACCCTGGATGACGAACGTAATTGGTATATCGACGACCGTGTAAGCCAGACTTTCAATGAATGGATAATACATCGCTGCTTTGTGGTGACGGAGGATTATGGGACGCTGAGCAAAGAGGGCAGGTATCTCTGCCATCGCAGACATGGCGCCGAAAAACAAGGCACTATAGACTGATTAGAAACTTCATGGACAAGAAGAATGTCACCAACAAGAACAGGATGCCCCCGCGAGAGAAGTAACCAGAAGTTGCATCGGGGAGGTTATAGAAAACCGTGCCCATCACGATGGCTTGGAATATCTGTACGCTTAGGGGGCATCAACACGTTATACCAACATGAGCATATAATTGGTACGCACACAAGTTGCACCACTTGGGAGACGACATCGCCCTTGATTATCTGGACCCGGCGGACCATTACTGCCCTGACTTGCATTGGGATTGATATTGTGTAGGAATTACTCTTCGGCGCATGACGCGCATGCTCCATTACCGCACTAAGGTTGTATGCTTCCTTGCGTTCGGGTTTGCCCACATAGAGGTCGCGGTAGTTATCAACCGATTGACGGTTAGCTTTCCCTAGCGGAGACGCGAGGAAATAAGCTGCCATTTCCGCAGCTGTTCTGGGTACTGTTCCTTCGACTTCATCCCGAAAATTTCTCGCATTTGGATCCGTGACTAGGAAATCTCAGATTATGATAAGGGCCATTATAACACCACGTACCAGAAACAAGAAAATCAGACGTCGTTTGTCGGTGGTAGGGTTCATATCCCATACTCATGAAATGTTGGCGTGCCTCTTTTGCAGGCCCAAAGTAGACCATTCGGCCCTCGGAGATAACGCATACCTTGTCAAACAGGTTATACAACTGCTCGCCGGCTTGGTAAAGAGAGACAATTGTCGTAATCCGCCCGATATCGGTGCCAATGCGAAGTGCCTGAATGAACTCTAACGCTGTCGACGCATCTAGACCACGGGTCGAGCTACAAGTGACATCAGCATCTATCACAGACAACGAAGTGAGTGGTAACAAACTTGTCCCAGGAGCTGATCAAGCTCCTGCACGACAAAGCCTCTGCAATAGAAACACGCTTCTTCTCTCCACCTGATACGCCTCGTATAGCGGCGTTCCCAACAACGGTATTACGTGCGTGGTGCAGTCCGAAAATCCTGATCAAGATGTCGATAACGTCGCGATTATACTGCTCGCGGGACTGATTGGTAAAGCGCATATGTGGCGTACGGGTTTTGATTGCGAAGGATAGTGTCTGCTCAACTGTGAGGGTCGGAAAATGGACATCATCTTCGGGACAGTAGATGACATCGCCCCGATATTGATTGGCTATTTCCTCAGGGGTGAAGGAGTCGTAACATATATCACCTTCGACAGCGTGATACTCCGACGTCTGATTGGAGAGCGCTTTTAGGAACGTGCTACAGCCGGAACCAGGACGCCCCAGAACAACTGAATTGGAAGTCAATACAAAGCAACCGAATAGAACCTAGACTCACGCAACATCTCTCCTGGCATTACCACGCCTTCAAAGCCTGACAGAATGTCACGGATTTCGGGATTGCGCATTGCGGTGATATTTTTCAGGGCAGTAGAGGGATTCAATATGGAGCCCATTGTGGGCTGCAGTGTTGCACGTGCTCCAAGGCCGGCTATGCGCAAATCTTGAAACATCACGCCCAACTCACGGGCCTTAATGGAGGCTTCACCCCGTCTGTGACGCGTTAGAGCCAGTGGAAAGATAGTGGTGAATCACATACCGTCGAACGAGGTCCTTCAGAGTCTGCTCAAAATCAAAGCCATCATCACCACTACCAGATCCGCTTTCCATGGCGATAGATATAGCGGATTTACGATTATCAACCAATTTGCTTGTCGGTAAAGGGGGAGGGGGACAGTCGTCTAGCGGACGGTGGTGGGAACGAGTAGATCGTGCTGTCATCGTGCGCTCCAATTCGTGCATGCTTGCTGGATCGAAGAAGGTAAACGGCAGGCGATGTTGTTGTTCATCCTTGGACGCAGCGCCGGGGGACTGATCGCCAGCTGAACCCATTTCATGGGTTGGATCAGGGAAAACCATGATGGGTGGACGAAGAACGTGGTTACAGCTATCTTCATATCGTGCCCTCTATATAACAGGAGCGCTGATGAACTAAGCTTCTACTCGGAGAAGATGATCAATTGATTCTAGGATAAACAATCAACGACTGCGCGAAAGTGACGCATATGTACGTACTTCGGAAAACTTATCTGGAGGCCGACGACACAGGAACTTTAGTTCAACTCGATTAGAAGACAAACTTACGAAGTTAACTAGCCCTTCCCGAGACTCCTGCAAGGGGTTTCCACTAGTACTGGAGCTGCCGTGATGTCGGTCACCCATGTGATCATGCCCGAACCCATTTCCGAGCATACCCCAATTTGATTGGGTCCAAACAATAATCCTCGCAATCAGAAGGGCACCTCAGGCCTCATGTCGGTTCTCTTTCGGTTCAGTCGTTCACCGGAGCATCTGTTGACATGTCAACTGCCAATCGGGATATTGTAACTCACGAACTTCGAAGAACACTATCACCGG